>NW_009924157.1:110844-114731 GCF_000696875.1 Nestor notabilis | reverse complement strand
CAGGAATAAGTTCTACACCTTTTACTTGTTATTGGAGTTTTATTAACTTGGGATAACTTTCTTATAGTATTTCTTTAATAAATATGATTCTGTTATTTGTGTGAGGCTGAAGTAATCTAAAATCATACCCTATTTTCATGAAAGCACAAGAATAAGAGATATGGCTTGTTAAACTGTAGGCCAGTTCTATACTGCTGGATGTTCTCAGAGTTATTAGAGGTAACTTGCCTGTCCCTGTTAAAAGGAGCTGCTAAAAAGATTCATTCAGGATCATGTGAATAAACCTGTGGCAAACCATCTTCTGGTTAATAGCATCAAGGATAATAGATAATAGCAGCTAGAAATTTATCATGTCTAATTCATCTCTCTGCATAGTCATAAAACCATTGCTTAGTGCTGACTTGTACTAAATCTTATTTGAAGGCTTATTTGGTTATTTGGGGGGGGCTCCATAGCAACCATTAGCAATTAAAGTGAGGACTGTAAACTGTGAAATATGGAGACAAAATAGGTGTAGGTTTTGTTTGGTTAGGTTTTATTTTAGAGGGGGAATATATTTTGCAATTCATGTGTCTTTCATTTTTCTCCTTCATCTGAGGAATCACAGACAACTAGGTTAGAAAAGACCTTTAAGATCAAGTCCAACCATGAGGTCTCTCTACCTGCGCCTTTGTGGGTGTTCCCAAAAGTGGATGAATTTGAATACAAAGAGTTGAACATCTTACAGTGCAGAAATATCAAAGTTCTTTTGTCCTGCAGAAAAATCAGCCCTTTAAATCTGTCGCTGAAGTGTAAGTCATGGAAACACTGGGTCGTTCTGTCTATTTACCACAGTTATTGAATCTGGCAATGCTGGCAGTATTGGATCTCTCATTTAACTTCAAATAGGATTGCTGTGACTGTAACAGCAATCTTCCTTATTTTTGCAGTTTTGCTGATTATATTAGCTCTAATTAGGCAATATTGTCAAGTGGTATTTATTTGGTCTGAAAGCCAGGAACTCCTGCTTTTCCTGGCTCTGCTGTATTTCACCTTGTGGTCTATACAGTAGGAGCTGGCTGACAAGTCAGTTAATCTCCACAAGAGATGTTTTTTTCTCCACTTTTCCAGGAAAGATTTAATGGTAGATACTTTAATGAGGTCTGGTTTTGCTAAGACCTCATTAATTTTACAGAGGTATCACAGTACACTTCTCTGAGGTGTTACATTTAATCTAGATGACAATTTATGATTTTGAATGATTATTTTCTTTGTCTGAGTTTGTTTAGCTGCTGACTGTAGTCAGTCTCCAAGTGCATTAATGAGGTCCTATTTAGCCTCAATCCTGATAATTCCTGTAACAGGGAATGGTTTGGAGCCAGGAGGGAAAAATGGAATCATAGCAAAGCAGACTTGTCAGGGGCTATGGGAGATTATGGAGTCCACCCCTTACTCCAGCACAGGTTCAACTATATTTGTGTTAACTTTCAAGACTTGTTGGACATTTGTGTGTCAAAGGCCTCCCTTGACAAACTTATACAGGTCTCCATGCGTCAGTGGCCATCTGCTTATATATTCTTGTGCTTCCCATCAAAATGCTTTTTTTACTGTCTGACCTGAACCTTTCTTCTGAAAGAATATTACATTTTCTCCTACCTCCCATGGTGCACATAAACCCCCATGTTATTTCTCTTCTTTTTGTAACACCCTTCCTTCTAAACCTGATGGCCACCATCATGTGTCTTTCTGGCCTTCTCTACTTTTTGCTAAAACCCAACCACCCACCAGAAAAGACCCTTCTTTTCTCCAAGGCTCATTTTTGAAGTCATTCTTTATGCAGTCTAATAGATTGATTTTCATCAACTGATGCATTTCTGTCCTAGAGAATGGTATCTAAAATTAGGTCTCAAACGCTGAGGGCAGCTTCTATCATTTATTTAAATAACATGAAATAGAATTGTCTTCATTGTGCTAAAGAAGATGATAGGCTCCAGGGGCAAGGAGAAAGGGTAGAAGGGAGAAGAAAATGGGAATCATGTGACTACAAAGTTTTCAGAATGGGCTAAACTGGGACATGGGCTGAGGTATTTTTAGTGTTTGTGACTAAGTGACTATGAAAGCACAGGTGTATGTGCTCTTGAGTCTCTGGTGTTCACTCTGGTTTAGCTGTTAAGAGTTACATTTCTCTTATAGGAGAGAATATTGCCATTAAATGGGCTGACACAACATAGAGGGTTCTGTGGTTGTTCCTTACAGTGTCTTTGGGGATCTTCTGGATGAGTTTCATCTTCCCTATTATAGTAAAATATTATTTGTCATCATAGAATGTTTTTGGTTGGAAGAGACCTTAAAGATCATGTAGTATATTTATAATATTGTAGTAAATCCTGCAACTGGCATCTCAAAGAAAGTAACAAATTAAGAATAACCAAAACCCAGAATAAAGGTGGGATAATACTGGATTGCAGATGATGGCAATTAACTGTGTTTTCACACCACCAGTGTATCACTAGTAGGGGAGGCGCTTACTTCATTTTGCCCTGTGGTAGCAACCAACCTTATTCAGATGCAAGTGATTTAAAACCAAATCTATACTCTTTTTAATGTGTATTAGAAGCAGTAGCTGAAGTTGGTGGAGCCTGAAAGGCTCTTGGATGATGCTGTGGTTTCACAAGGACTATCATGAGGGCACTGGAGCTCTAAGAGATTGCCCAGAACAGGGCCCCATGCAGAAGTGTCAATGGAGAAGTGAAGTATTTTTGTTACAGCTTCTTTAAAGCTTTTTCTTAATCTAATAAAATCAGTTCCCAAAGGCTTTCAAAGGTTACCTTGTTGGGGAGGCCTAGCGAGACCTGGGAGCTCGAGCAACTGTTGTCTTTGAGTGTGAAATGAAAAGAAAACAACCACCAAAAACCCTCAAACCCCCTTGCTGTTTCCAGACACTGCTCTGAGGTTTCTGCTTATCGTGTAAGAGAGTTAACCACTGCTGCAGACTATTTTGTTTAGTTGTTTTCAACTGAATAACTGAACTATTCCAAAAGGAATGTCTGAAACTGTTAAGAGTGGTTATTCGCTGTGCTAGATGTGTAGGATAGCTTTGGGATTCTTATTAGAAAGGTTTCAAGGGAGTAGATCATCTGTTTTAGTAGAACATGATACTGTTTGCTTCCTTCCCCTTTCTTGTTCGGAATCAAAATGTTTTCACAAATAACATTAAGATAGAATGACACCTCCCCCCCCCCCAAAAAAAAAAAAGAGTATGAAAATGGCCCCATTGTCAGTGAACTGAAGAAGAATGGGTTCGGGGAGCAGAAGTACACAGGAATCAAATTCTCTCTTTGTCCTAACACAAATGTGCTGCTGTCCTATGCATGGACAGAAGACAAGATGAGCTTTTTGTTCTGCTGATCTATAGGGTTTATTTATTTATTTAAGATATTAAGGCTACTGTTCTGAAGGGCTGCTTAGAGCTAATATGGTCAGTATGGTCATCTGTAATTCATTTCAGGAATTACTTTTTTTTTTCTACATTCTTTCCATTTTAGTCTCTACCAGTTGGCATTGTGTGGCTTGCTATTCATTGTTTTTAATGATCTTCCATTCAGGGGAAAAGGGAGGAAGGTGGAGGGATGTTACAGGATATTGCAACTCTTTGCATCCTCTATTTATGGCATACAGTGGCAATGAAGGACCCCAAGTACAATGCTGTAGTGCCAGCTGAGAGCTCAAGAGCCCATCTCGGGTTCTGCCTTTGCTTCATAGTTTGGGCAGTCTGAGGATCATAGAATCATAGAGTCAGTGAGGTTGGCAAAGACCTTTAAGCTCATCAAGTCCAACCGTTCCCCAGCACTGCCAAGGCCACCACTAACCCCTGGCACTGAGGCCTTGTCTACCCGGTGTGTGAACAC
>NW_009924157.1:100444-110813 GCF_000696875.1 Nestor notabilis | reverse complement strand
CAGCCCTGCCCTGGGCAGCCTGTTCCAATGCCTGAGCACCCTCTGGGCAAGGAATTGTTCCTCATCTCCATCTAAACCTGCCCTGGTGCAGCTTGAGACTGTTACCTTTTGTCCTGTCACTTGTTCCTTGGGAGAAGAGGCCAGCCACCTCGTGGCTTCATCCTCCTTTCAACAGTAAGATCAGGTACGAAGGTCTCTATAAGGAGGAGGAGCTTTGGGGCTGCTTCACCACAATTCCTGCTAAATTAGGTGTGCCATTGAGAAAGGATCCAAAGGACAGCATCCGTGCAGCCTGAATTACCACAAGATAGTGTTTTATGTGTTTATCATCAATCTTTGTGTGGTTCTAAAAGAGCTCATTTTGTAAGACCCCACTGAAGCTTTATTTTAGAAGATAAACTGACTTATTTCTCATAACTGTGTTTTGCTGTTTGTTGCTGATGATGGATTAATGGATTTAAAAGCAGAATATGATTCTCTGTTAGTGGGGGATGGTAAAGAAACTCAACACTAAATGCCTTGATCATGTTGATGACTGAGTTGTTAGTCCTCAAATGCCTGTAGTAACAGCCCCACCTTCTGATGAAGTTTTAAATAGTAGTACGTTTACCTCCTTGTGATGTGGAAAGAAGTTAGTGGGATGATCCAAGCTAATATTCCTCAGCCACTACCCATTAAAAAGCTGCAAACTGCCACTAAAGTGTCTAAAATCTCTAGTATGCTACAAGCTAAGTTCTGATGGGCTTTCTTTAATCCTCTTGCCTCCGTGGTGGTTACATGTCTTTAGAGCAACAACAAACGAAGCACCTTCTCCTGAGGGTCTCTTAAAACTGCAGATGTTGTTCCTTTCCTGAGATTTATGAACTCTTTCTGGGTTTTCAGCCAACTCTTCGCCTCCTGGCTGCATTAGGTTGCTTGAGCTGTGCAACACCAGGAGAAAACTGCCCTAAACGGGCAGCTGGAGACCTTCTGCAGGGGACGTGGTGGGGCTGGAACGTGCCACGCTTTTGCCAAGGCTCATCAGCACAACAGCCTCCGAGCGCCCACTGCGCATACACTGAAACAGCTTCAGAGGCCACCAAGGCTGAACAGGAGGCAGGAAAGTTTAGAAACACTTTTGGCCACTTCCCTTTAGATGTGTACATCTGGATTAATCCATTGTGTCAATATTTACTGGCATATGATGCGAAGCGTGCAAGTATTAATTATACTTCGCCTTCTATTTTAGCAGTGTGTTAAAAACGTATGGAAGTATGTGAAACTGCTTCTGTGTTTCAAGATATGCATGTACACAAATACAGTGTGTATTTGTGTCTTTATTGACTTCAAATAAAGCAAACGGATTGCCTGGGCAATATATAAGTAGTTTAAATTCTGAAAAGTGAGGATTAGAAAGTGTTGGAATGTCAACAAAGTGCTTGATTCTTATAAGCGAGTTCTAATTTTACTACTCCCCTAATCCTGTATTTGGATCTATGTTTAATATACTGATTGCAGCCCATTTGCCTTCAAACTTGTTTTCTTCTGCAAAGGTGATTAGAAAGAAAGCAGTATCCAAACATCTGGCATTAAGAGAAAACTGAAGTGTTGATGTTTCAGCTCAAAGACTTTGGGGATACATAATGTTAAACAGTATGTTTTCCTAAACATGGAAAGAGACATTTGTCTACCTTTTAATGGTAGTAGTTCAGATGAAAGTATAATAGTGAATCTGTTCTAATCAGCTATGAGAATGGTGTTGGGCAGTTTTACAGAGCCACAAGCATGCACGTGTGCATTTACATTGCTAATAGATGCAAAAACTGCATGCAGAATTGCACTACAGAATTTGCTACTCTAATTTCATTTTGTTCACCTTTGTATAATAAAAATTGACTTATTTGACAAGAATTAGAGTATTATAAGTTTATTATAAGTTTATCTGGTTTACAATTAAGGACACAGAATTCATTAACATAAGGAGGAGTTTGAAAATAAGTCACAGAATCCTAGAATGGTTTGGGTTGAAAGGACTTTAAAGCTCACCCAGTTCCAACCCCTGCCACGGGCAGGGACACCTTCCACTACTAAAGCAGGTTGCTCCAAGCCCCTGTGTCCAACCTGGCCTTGAACACTGCCAGGGATGGGGCAGCCACAGCTTCTCTGGGCACCCTGTGCCAGCACCTCAGCACCCTCACAGGGAAGAGCTTCTGCCCAAGAGCTCATCTCGGTCTACCCTCTGGCAGGTTCAAGCCATTGCCCTTGTCCTGTCCCTACAGGCCCTTGTCCAAAGCCCCTCTCCAGGTTTCCTGGAGCCCCTTTAGGCACTGGAGCTGCTCTAAGGGCTCCCCTTCAGGAGCCTTCTCTTCTCCAGCTGACCCAGTCCAGCTCTCTCAGCCTGGTCAATGTCAAAAAGAGCATGTTGAAAGGGTACAATTGTTTTTACTGTATTGTGTCCTCGGGCAGTTGTTCTTCCCTGCAAAATAGCTTTACAAAAATTCAGAACATCTCTTCATCTAGTCATATTTTCTATGTCTTATTCCTACTTTTGTTTGTGTTCCTATATTTCGATTCTTCCCCTAGTTAAATTTAGCATGGTCTCAGAGGGACTTGCATTGAAGCTTAGAAACTGGGGCTCTCTTTGGTATTTCTTCTGCAACTAAGGCATCTACAGCCTGTTCTACAGCCTTGAGTGTTAAGGTGAAGAGGAACAGAAGCTGATATGGGCTGTGGTGGCAGCTCAGGTTTCTCTTTTGGACATGCTGTGGTGTTTGGCTTTTGCACCAGATGTTTGCAGGTGATGTAGGGGAACTGTGATGCCTGGCTGCTTCGCTTTACATATGTCCACTTTTGGAGACCACATAGATTATTGTCTCATTTTGAGGCTCTGCAGTGAGATCAAGAATGGCTTTGGTTCAAATTGGGGTTTGTGAGCTCCGCATACTGAGATGATCCCAAGGTGAAGGAGATGCTCTCCTGCTGAGAACGGTCTCCGCAGAGAGCACAGAGAGGCTTTGTTTACAAATCCTGCTCTCCCAGCAAACAAAGCCAGCTTGTGTAACAAACCCTGCATCAACAAAATAGACCTAAAATTAGAATGCTTATTTCATGAGTGCAAATCTACTGTGAAAATAAACAGTTTTAGGGACAATAGAAGAAACTTCTTCTAAAATGCACTTCTTTTGATGGTCCAGAATGTACGGACAGCTACTTGCTGATAACTTTGTACAGATAGCTGTTGCTTTCTTTGCTGTTAAGGTTTAATTTCTCACACATGCTTGGAACACTGGTAAAGCGAGCCTTTTTATTTATTTATTCATTCTTTAATCTGCAGATGGAAGGGAGACAAGTAGGTTTGGATTTTTTGGCGGAGGTGTGTTACTTTGTCCTCATAAAATAAATTACAGACACTTAAACACAGAGTTTTATCATTGCCTTATTTTATCTTTCAGATTCTTAGTCCGAATAACATCTTTCTCTGTGTGTTAACTTGAATTTCCCAATAGAGTATAGATACAGATTAGACATTAGGCAGAAGCTCTTCCCTGTGAGGGTGCTGAGGCGCTGGCACAGGGTGCCCAGAGAAGCTGTGGCTGCCCCATCCCTGGCAGTGTTCAAGGCCAGGTTGGACACAGGGGCTTGGAGCAACCTCCTCTAGTGGAAGGTGTCCCTGCCCGTGACAGGGGTTGGAGCTGGATGAGCTTTAAGGTCCCTTCCAATACAAAGCATTCTAGGAATCTATGAATGTTATTTAACCAAAATCCTGCAGAAATGAAGCTTTTACTGATAAGCTTTCTTGGGCTGTTTTCTCTACAACATTTCTCCTTTCTATTATCCCAAGATTATTGTTAACACCTATTTGCATATATGTAGCACTGTTGTTGAAGTTTTCTTCAATATTGGGTTGTGTGTAATTCAGTGTTTAATGACTAAGAGTAAATTATTTTGCTTTTACTAGGTTGTTGTACAGTTAAAAATCATGCCAAGTCTACCATACATTGCTAAAAAGCCTTAAAGTTAAAAATTGTGTACTGTTCTGAATTACGAGTTCAGCATATTATTTCTTGTTCTCAGGTGTATGAAAGCAAACGCAAATGGAAAAAGCTGGAGTGTCAGTTTTTCAAGTGACACTGTTTTTTCAACATGATTTAGTTGCATAAATACTGTAAATGCTTTTGAAGATCCCACGTAGCATATCTCAATCTAAAGCCAACATCCCGCTTTTGAGCTCTTAATTAGGAGTATATTTCAATGTGGGAATATCAGTGTTTCACCATTTGAAAAGCTGTCAGTTACTCAAGTATTTATTATGTCTTCAACTATTCCATAAGCTGAGTCAGTAGCTGGGCATGAAGGTGAAGTATGAAATTATTTATTCAGTGTAAGGCTACCATCAGCCCAGACTTCCCTGGGTACGTCTTGTTTTCTTGCCCCCAGAGCCTTGTCTGGATAGATTTTTGGCAAGTTTCTGTGTGTTTCTGGCCGAGTTTTTGGAAACCTCATCAGAGGCAGAAGCAGGACTTTGGGAAACTCTAGTACAGGGTTGTATTCCCGATGGTGGTGTGATGGGTATGGGTGGTAATGCAGAGATGCATTGGATATGTAAGGTGGAGCACGAGAAGGGGAACGGAGTAGCAAGTGTGCTCTGAGCAGCTTGGGGCTCATGGATGGTTGAGTGGGATGAAGGGTTAAGTTTTGGAGCTGTGGGAATAGAAGGTTTGGGGCTCCAGAGAGAACTCTTTGAGTAGAGTCATTGGAGAGATGCTAGGAAAGGTGAGGGAAGCTTGGACACTCATGAGCACTGGTGCTTGCTGGGGAAAATGGCACAAGGTCTTGGAGGCAACCACAGAGCCTCCAAGAGGAGGAGCCAAAACCAAGTTTGGTTTGAAGATAGACATATAAGCAAAGAATTGTCAAAAGCATGAAAAATGCAGAGAAATTCGTGGGCAGGAAGAAATGCAGGTTTCTGTGCCATCTGCTGGTGCACAGTGATGGATAGTTGTATCCAGAACCCGAGAACATACAGTTGTATGTGTGTGTTACACGTCTCTAGAAAGAGTAAATTGGAGACCTCTTAGGTACCCGAAAAGTAAATACTGTACCTCACTGCACAATATACCTGCTTTTCTCTTGTCTCATCATTAGAATCACTGCTTTAAAAGATGATGAAAAACAAGATTAGAGTTGAAGTGAGTCATGAGTAAGGGTAGCAGGTGTAGTCCCTGTTTTCTTTCAATCACCACAAAGCATTAAAAAGTTCATTTGCATTGATTTACTTTTTGGTACATCCTAATCCCAGTCAGTGTGTTCTAAAATAAGCAGAAACTGATGCCCTCTGCCCTCACACCCATTTCTGTTGTGCTGGTGGTTCAGTTCTGGTGCATGTTCATTTTCTGGCTCCCTGTGCAGTTGTACAGAAATATGTTTTAAAACATGCTCATTTTCATTTAAATTCTACCCATTTAGTGTTGTGTTTGGATTTCTGGGGTTTTCCCTATTAAATAAACATGGGCTGTAGTGTTTTTATTTTGATAACCAGATAGTAGTAGCCTCTTTGACAGGGCATTAATTTAGCTTTCCTGTGGAGCGTGTCTGTAGACTGCTTAGATGAATGCCGTTCTTTTAGCTATGACTCCAGCTAGTGCAGTATTAATGAATGTTTATATCTATTTGATATCAGTGTGACAGTTTTGTGGATGTCAGTGTAAAGCGTGAGTATGAGACTGTGCATATTTTCCCTGTGATTATTTCACTTTATGTTAAACGTAAGAAAATAAACTTTAATGCTTCCTTCCATACATTTAATTTAATGAAGTAAAAAAATACTGTCAGTTTATGGCAACTCTTTGAGAGGCAGATACAGGATCCACATGATTGAAACACTCACTGCTCTTTCCTTTTTCTTTCTTTTTCTTTTCTCTTATTGCTTCTCACAGCTGCCAAAATAAACTCCTTTTGAGATAGACCTAAGTCAACATAGTTGGTGTGTCTCTAATGAAGCATTCCTCTTGAGGCCCCTACTTGGGTTTTATCTTCTTGTCAGGGTTTTCTTTTAATCTCTCTTTCCAAGTTTAATGCTGGGGTCTCCTTAAGAATTTCTGCTGCAGATTTAAAGTAAACAAGTTCCACTTCAGTATTCATATGATTTTTATTCCCCAAGACCTTTGTTTGTTGGAGTAAAACGACAATGTGTACTACATCTTTCTTCCTGTAATACTCTTGATGTCTTTTTAAGTTGTGGAAAAAGGTGGCTAAAATTCAGAGAAGTGAATATTCATCAAATGTACAAGCTGAACTCTTCTTTCTTATTGTTCTCCACTAAAACTTGCCCAAACTGTGCTACTTTTGTTAGGGTTCTTGAGTAGCTTCTTTATGGGCAAGATAGATACTAGCGTCCAGCTTCCAAAGTGTATCTGCGTGAAATCACCTTTAATTAGTTCCCTACTGGATTTTTAATGGCAATTTCCAGTAAATATTAACTGGTTTTATATATTTTTATTTAAAATCACAAAGTCATGTTTTTTCCTGTAAATTTTTTGAACACACAGCTGAATTCATAGGGAATTCAATAGAGAATTCATAGGGAATCTCAGTCTCTAAATGTGTACAAATACACCCTGAATTAGAAACATTCTTTGGGACTTCAGTCTTGTGTTAATGTCACTATTCTGCCAGTTTATTAACATTCATACTAAATATTAGTAAATGAGATAAAATGGCAATATTTGAAGATAATCAGTGTTTAATATTCTTGGTAGCAGCTTCTGGAATCCCAGCCAGGAATGTACCGTAGAGTTTTCCTGTAGGTAACATCTCATATCAATATCTCTTCGTTTTGTATGTCAAAGTTTATATAGCAACATTGAAAGCTAAACATAGTTTTAATATATACAGCAACATTGAAAGTTAAATGTAGTTTTAATATATACAGCAACATTGAAAGTTAAATGTAGTTTTAATATATATAGCAACACTGAAAGTTAAACATAGTTTTAATAGTCTATTATAATAAAAAGCCATGTATACAGCACAGATTGACAAATATAAAGGAGAAATAAATGATTGAGGGGGAAAAAAGGAACCTTGGGAAATACAAAAAGGCAAACTAGGCACATCAGTAGTTTGGTAATGTAGAGGTACTTAGAAATGTGCTTGAAAAGTAACCCTGATTTTATTTAAGCTTGTTGAGTAACTACATACTTGTAATATTTCTCTTTGTTTCTCAGTTTCAGGAGTTTCTTCATACTTGTCTGTCATTTGGATATTATTTCAGCTTTGGATAAACAGTCAGCCAGCTCAGGGCAGTTCAGAATCCATAAACGTGCTCTTTCTGTCATCAAAAGCCAGGAACCAGGGTACAATAGCTGTCATAGGGTAAATATTGTTGTAGAGTAAATCACTGGTCTTCAAGGGTCCATTTTGTAATGTTTTGTTTGTTGTCTATGTGGTGTGAAACACCATATAGGTGGCAAATTCAGCCTTGTGGCATGCACTGTTCAGATTAAGCTTACCAAAATGTAAGAATAGCAAATGTAGGACTTGTATGTATGTGTCTATGCATCTTTCTTACTCAGGAAATAAAAATGAGTGAGAACAGATATGTGATGGGAATAGGCACAGATATTTAATGGCTTGTGTCCAAGTTACTGCAGTTATTCCACCCATTGGCTTGAGTAAATCTCAAAATGCAAAGAATCTGCAGATAAAAGACTGACAACTGCCCCCCTCCAAAAGTTATTGTTAAATTACCTTTTCATAAGTACTCCTTTAAATATGTGTTTGTCTACCTAGTGATGGAGGAGTTGTATGATGTAATTCCTGAACATACACACATCCTTTTACCTCTGTTGTGCAAGCCTAATTACTGGGTTTATTCCAGATACAGTGGCTTTAACATGGTGCCTTCACGTAGAGTGGCTTTAGTCGCTTAGAACAACAAACAGTGGAAAACTCTCACTTACTGGTCTTTGTAAGTGAAAAACAACAAACTTTTGGCAAGAAGTCTTGGAGGAGAGAGCAATGCTTCAAGGTGGTGGACAGAGTATATACCCAGAGCTGTGCGTTGTCTTTAGCCTTGGGCAGTTGCGTCTCGAGCTGGTAAACCAGAGATAATAAATACTTGCTGTGCACACATCACTTCTGCAGAAACCCTCTAGGACAGTGAAGCTCTTCAGCATGCCAATTCTGTTAACTGACAAACTTGAAACCAGAATTATCTCACTGATTAATACGATGGTGTCAGAGAGGATAGTGGGATCTGTTTGTGTACGGCCATGGCTAAACATTGTCTCAAGCAGCACTTTGTTGGCTTCGTGGGTCTTGGTGGTGGCATGTTTATATGTAGATGTACAGCAGTTCGTAGCTTGGATCCTGTGACATAAACATCCACAGCCTCCCTTAGCACATTGTACTCAGTGAGTGGAGGGAGAGATAATATCGGTGTATAAAAGGCAGCAGAAGAGCTGGACAGAGTTAGAGATTACAGGGGTGGGAGGGGAAAACCTGTCCCACATTTCCCCCTTTTCCCTCAGTGGAAAGCAGTATTTTCCCTAGCAATCCATGAGCCTTTTCAGGCACCTGCTGGCCACTTCCCAGTATCAAAAGCAAGCTAGAAACTGTTAAATATTTCAGATAACTTCTATGAAAGAAAACAAGGTGAAAGCACCTACTTCACATGTACACTGAGTTCTGAAGATAGAAGAATCCAAGCAATTGAGGAGATTCGTAGGCATAGCATGTGTTGGGAAAGCAAAGGAATTATTACTTTCTGAAGGTGTTTTGTTTGGGGGGAAGTATTTCTTTTTTAAGTGCTTCTGTGCAGACCATAGGCTGAACACGGGACATAAATCGCATCACTTTATATGCCTATATATATATATACACCTTAAATCTGAGTGATATTTAAGATAAATTTTATTTAATTCCATTTCTGTGTTGCATTAAGAGCATGTAGACATGCCAAATAATGGCATGATAGTTCAAGGATATTGAGGATGGATCTTGGCTGTCTTTCTTTTTGTCTTTTACTTATTATCTTAATCTGGTTTACACTTAACCTGAGGTATTTTATTTTATCGAGAGACACTATGAAAAAACCTTCTGGAACACTAAGATTTTCTTATACTGAGTGAAAAACAGCTGAGTAAGTATATATGGTCAATAATTGTAGGAAACTCTTTGTTTCCTGCTTAGTTGTAAGACATACAGGAAACAAGTGCCGTAACTATTTTCTCTTTGAAAACAGTTTATCATTAGTTATTTCTGTTAATACTTCACATTGACTGGGAAATAAACAGAAAAGATGTGAAAGCTGGTAAATTGTACCATGGCTTGGGTCAGTCAGTTTGGAGATTGTTGGGGCACTGGCACAGGTTACCCAGAGAAGTGGTAAATGCTCCATCCCTGGTGGTGTTCAAGGCCAGGCTGGACAGAGCCTTGGGTGACATGGGCGAGTGTGAGGTGTCCTTGCCCATGGCAGGGGGTTGGAACTGGATGATCTTAAGGTCCTTTCCAACCCAAACTATTCTATGATTCTATAATACAGCAAACAAGTAATGTAATAACAAATGAACTGATCTAAGTAAGTGTTGGTATAATTCTATTTGAGATACAACTTCAAATGATGTTTACGTTTCATTGTTGGGGAACCAAACAATAGAGGAGAAGGTGGGTGTTTGCTCTGAGTTTCGATGTTTGAGATGTGTTGGGAAGCACTTTACAGCTCCCTGCCTAGCCTATAAAATCCCCAATACACAGGTTTTGTGCCTGTGACAACATAGCTAAAAGAATGAGAATCAGCACAGCTTTTTGGTGAGGGAGGACAAGCACTTCATATACTTTTCTATAGCTGGGGTTCTGTGAGCTGCAGAATGAATTTTGGTTATTACTCAGAACATCTTTTAAGGATTACAATGCAGTATGCTTTAATAAAAGCTCTCAAGAATGCAGCTCTGAGGTCCTAAAAATGGTGATTGCATAATGAATTCAGAGTGTTTGGTTTGGATCAAACCAGCTGTTTGATGCTGACACTGGACTGTCTGTTTGCACATGCAACTGTGGACCTGACCGTGCAATCCAACTTGTTGTTACTTACACACTAAGTTACCCACAAAGCGTACATTGACTGGTTTAACTCCTCTTTGCTGTATGCATTCATGGCTGCTGATTACTTTTTGATGATGAGTCTCAAGTCTCCCGACATCTTTCATTGATAAATAATGCTGCTGGCTTTATTTATATTAAAATTAGATTGCTTTATCTATTAGGACTTGGGGTTGTTGGTTGACGAGAAGCTCCCCATGACCTGGCTTCAGTGAGTGCTTGAGCCCAGAACCCCGCCATGTGCTGGGTGCGCCCCCAGAGAATGAGCAGCAGCTCAGGAGGGGATACG
>NW_009924157.1:96517-100076 GCF_000696875.1 Nestor notabilis | reverse complement strand
TGGCTGCCCCATCCCTGGCAGGTTTCAAGTCCAGGTTGGACGCAGGGGCTTGGAGCAACGGGCTCTAGTGGAAGGTGTCCCTGCCCGTGGCTGGGCTTTAAGTTCTCTCACAGTCCAAACCATTCTGTGTTTCTATATTTATTAATCTTAGTGGGTTTTTTGTTTGTTTGTTTAAAAAGATTAAAAAACCCCGAGTGACGATGAGGTGGGAGTGAATTTGTGCAGGTTGTTTCTGCATGGGGGTGTTTCGTTGTTTTCCTAAAGTCTTTCAGGCCTTCCAAAGACAGATCCCATGTGAGTGGCATGGATTCAATCCCAGACAGACTCAGATGTCCCCACTCACTGTGTGGGCACAGCGCAGCATGGTCCAACCTCCCCCTGTGAAAACACAGCAGCTCCAGTTACTTGGAAGGACTTTCCGGGGGATCGATAAAGTCCATTTCTGTTTATGTAATGAAATCAGGGAGCAAGGGTCTGCTGTAATATTCTGCTGATGGGATTCCAGTGGGGTTGTCTTTCATTGCAAAGACTGAATTTAATAAACCTGTACCCCTGCACGCTCTTTCTGCCCCGCTCTAATGGATCACTGTGGAATATTTGGGGTTACTTTATTTACCTAGTCAGAGTGCTTCTTTTTAGGCAGCTGGCTGGAAATGGAGTTGAAGGAAGTCTTAATTCACTTTTAATAAAAGATCAATGGGTTTATTGTGAAAGAATAGAACACAGATGTAAACTGTACCTGATAAAAGAATTAAATGTGTGTTTAACCTTCCTATTCTGTTTTTTCAGCACTACTGCTGCTTGACCTTCTTTGTTTTTGTGACTATTCTCTTTCTTGGTAGTTTTACATTTGAAATGTTACTCGCGCTACAAAAACAAACTGTGCTGGTGTTTTTCATCTCAAGTGCTTACCAAATCCCTCAGATTTTGCAAAATATTTCAGAAGTAATCTCCAGACTAAAGCCCCATTAAAACCTTTGCCCTTCCCATGAAACAAAAGTTCAGAGAAGTTCTGGTCGATTCTGATTTGGAAACTGTAAATCAAAAAATATCACGGTGTGAAGTATTCATTTAGGCTTGGCAGCCCCACTGTAAAATGTGTTTCCAGAAGCTTCCAATTAAAATCATAGAACAGTTTGGGTTGGAAAGGACCTTAAGGTCATCTAGTTCCAACGCCCTGCCATGGGCAGGGACACGTCACACTAGATCAGGTCATCCAAGGCTCTGTCCAGCCTGGTCTTGAACACTGCCAGGGATGGGGCATTTACCACTTCTCTGGGTAACCTGTTCCAGTGCCTCAGCACCCTTGCAGGAAAGAACTTCCTTATATCCAACTTGATCTTCCCCTGTTTAAGTTTAAACCCATCACCCCTTCTCCTGTCTCTACAGCACCCAATGAAGAGTCCCTCTTCAGCGTCCTTTTAGGCTCTGTTCAGACACTGGAAGCTGCTCTGAGTCTCCACACAGCTTCCCTTCTCCAGACTGAACAGCCCCAAACTTCTTAGCCTGTAATGGAACGCACCTTAAAGGCTCTTTATATTATATAGGAGGGAAAATGCCCCAAACAATAGTGAAAATAAAATGTCTTGGAGGTATTTTCTATTAAACAGTCACATTTATACTGCAATGAGTTGACTTGATAGAAGAAATCACACAGGAATTTATTACCTGTACTGATTTTCAATATTGCATTTCTAATCAAGCTGTTTGATAGATTAGTCAGATATTTATAAAGATGCACTTTATTACTTTTGTTTTCTTTGTATTTTTCTTATACCTTGTACTCTCCCGCTCCTTGAACAAAACTGTAGGGATGTTTTCCCTCTGTGGCCCTTTCTTCCTGTTTCAAAGGAGAGAAGATTGACGAGAATGGTTAAAGGTATAGAATACCTTATGTAAGAGGTTGCAGTAAAGAATTTAGGTCTCTTTAGCGTGGTGGAGGTACCATCATGTGTAAAATCATGAGCAGCATAGTGATAAGGCAATGGTTGTTCACTGCATTTCTGGACTAGAGGTAGGAATGAACTACAGTTTGCAGATTGAAGTAGGTCAAAGCAGTCGTTCAGGATTATTGAATGGCAAAATGCATCATTACTGAAGTTACCTGGTTGTGGAAAGATCTGTATTGCAAACTGTTGGGAGGTCAAGAGAGTATTGGCTGAGTAACACTGTGTGCTCACATTGTTCTTTTAGTCTTTGCTGAGTGGATGACTGTGAGAGATGGAACATTTGACAATCCCATGAACATCTGGTATGACCTGCAGTGGCTGTTCCAACAGCTCAAAATGTGTTCATATTCTGCCTCAAGAAGAGTGTTCCTGGATGTCCATGAAAATTTTAAACATCAAAACCAATGAAATATTAGCAAAATGTTTGGGTTTTTTTTAATTTCCATTTTATGTCTTGTTGGATACTTCTTGAGGAAATGTACAGACAGAAATATGTGCAGCTGTACATAGAGTGCATTTCAGCAGCAGGTGGTACTGGATTTAAGATGCTGAAACATAAGATAAGTGCTTAGGGACGGTCTGTAAGATAATGCCTTTTGTTGAAAGATTTGTGGTCTAAGTATTCCCAAGATGGTCTGGACAAGCATAAACAGTGCTACTGTAAGAGCTGTTATAGTATGAGATAAAAGAAAGCAAACTGTTTTTAGACATGGAATGCTACCATCGATGGAATTACTGTGAGATGTGTGCAAATTGCATCTGGAGCCAAAGAGAATCCCGTTCAAAACCAGTTTTGCAAATCTGATGAAGTTCTACTGTGATAAATAGCTCTGCAGCAGCGTCCTTCAGGAGATCCCCCTTCTATTTGGGATTTATGTTGTATGTATACTGCAAACCAGCAATAATAAGAGTGAGAAGGAATAGAAGTAATACTCTTAGAGGCAATTCTTAATATTATGCAGTTGGTTTACAATGAATAATGAACTATGGCTATTTTTCATGAAGTAAAGGTGCTCCTGTACTTGAGGTGGAATCTGTCTGGGTTCTCAGGTTCAGATGTTTTCACAGTCCAGAAATAAGTGGAAAGAGGAAAAAATAAAGTGAGATGAATTCATAGTTGTTTATTTTCATATTGAGGTTTGAAACATTTTTAAGGAAGGACGTAAATTGAGAGTAAGTGCTTAGGGAAGGGGAAAAAAAAAGGCAAAAGTCCTTGGAAATCATTGCATTTGATTTAATAAATTCTGTGGATTCCCTCTTTAATTCTATCAATACAGACACAGTGCCAACGCTCTTCACTGGCAAATGCCACGGGATGTCTCTGTGCTCCCACTTCCTCCCTGGAATGAGTCATGGGATGTGGGTTTAACCAGTAGTGTAAATAAAATGCCTTTATGGGAGAAATAGCTGACTTTTAGTATGCTTGGAAGTACTTTTAGAAAGAAGAGATGTTGAAGAACATCAATGGCTTAATTTTTTCCTTCTAATTACATTGTGTGTCATCACTGCAGCCTCATGTATCTTCAGGGATGTTTATTAACAAGATTCTAAATTTGAGGGAAGGAAAACATCTAAAGGAAGTCACCTCAGAACTATTTCTTCCTCTTTCC
>NW_009924157.1:78447-96486 GCF_000696875.1 Nestor notabilis | reverse complement strand
CCTCCGAAGTAAGGTATTTGATTACCCAAAATTAAGACTGAAACTGTAACGGTGGATTGGATAATCTATTCTTGCCATTACTCTTTTGCCCAGTACTAAAGAAGCTCTTTCTTGTTAGAACCAAACTAGTAATCCTGCAATACGGTTACTTTTATACATAGAATCATAGGATGGGGAGAGTTGGAGAGGACCTTAAGATTATCCAGTTCCAACCCCCTGCCGTGGGCAGGAACACCTCACACTAGCCCATGTCACCCAAGGCTCTGTCCAGCGTGGCCTTGAACACTGCCAGGGATGGGGCATTTAGCACTTCTCTGGTCAGACTGTTCCAGTGCCTCACCACCCTCACAGTAAGGAACATCTTCCTTATATCTAACCTGAACTTCCCCTGTTGCAGTTTAAACCCATCACCCCTTGTCCTGTCATTAGAGTTCCTAATGAAGAGTCCCTCCCCAGCATCCTTGTAGCCCCCTTCAGACACTGGAAGCTGCTCTGAGGTCTCCACGCAGCTTCTCTTCTCCAGGCTGAACAGCCCCAACTTTCTCATCCTGTCTTCATATGGGAGGTGCTCCAGCCCCCTTATCATCCTTGTGGCCTCCTCTGGACTTGCTCCAACAGCTCCCTGTCCTTCTTACATTTGGGACACCAGGACTGCTCACAGCACATCCCATTTTATGACAGAACATGATGTTATAGGAGTAATTGGGAAATTTAGAATAGAGCTGCATAGTGAAACAATTTTCACGTGTTGGATTCACAAACGTGGTGCATTTCAAGATGTAGGGGCAGTATCTTGTAGGAAAACTGTGGATGAGCAATCTTTACTTACAGCCATGAGAATACTCATACAACTAGGAAAGACTAAATTGCCACCTTGTACTTACTGTGCTTAAGCAACAGCTCTGAATGATGGTTACTTGGCTATTTCTGCCGCCTTGGCCAGTTGAGAAAGTGTCTTTAAATCAACAAGAATTTATGTTCTATTTTGTCTTTTTAACTGACTGAAAAGGCTTATTTTTTCTCCCCAAGTCCTTAAATTGTTTCGTTTGAGTAATGGTGACTAAAAGTGTTCTTTAAGCATTACCTTCACATACCTTTCAACTATTTCTGTTGACATAGCGTAACATTTCAAAGGGGTTTATTTAATAATGTCATTTCCATTCCCTGGCTTTAGAGGATTTTCTAAGGCCTGGAGGTTTAAGCTTCTGCATGGAATGGGAGGAATATTGTTTTAATTTAACACAAAAATTTGCATTTAATTAAAAAAAGAAAAAAAAAACCAAACCCAAAAAGCAACAAGGAGTGTTTTTCAAATGAGAAAATCAGAGTCATAAAGACTCAGAGAGGTACATCAGGTATTTGACAGTGTTCAGCACGAAGCTTGGTTTGGGTTTGGTTGGGGTTTTTTCATGTGGACAGTTATGACTTTGTTCTTATCAGAGATAATTTTTGTATTTCTTACTCAACAATTTACAGTTGGTGTGAGATACAAGGTAAAAATGTTAATTCTACTGTAAATGTCACAGAATCCCAGACTGGTTTGTGTTGGAAGGGACCTTAAAGCTCATCCAGCTCCAACCCCTGCCACGGGCAGGGACACCTTCCACTAGAGCAGGTTGCTCCAAGCCCCTGTGTCCAACCTGGCCTTGAACACTGCCAGGGATGGGGCAGCCACAGCTTCTCTGGGCACCCTGTGCCAGCGCCTCAGCACCCTCCCAGGGAAGAGCTTCTGCCCAAGAGCTCATCTTGTTCTCCCCTCTGGCAGGTTCAAGCCATTCCCCTTGTCCTGTCCCTACAGGCCCTTGCCCAAAGCCCCTCTCCAGGTTTCCTGGAGCCCTTTTGGGTACTGGAAGGCTGGGAAGAGTCAAACATTAAAAGAATAAGAAGAATTGTGAACCTCTGCAAACATTAAGAAAAAGGTTATTCTGATTCTCCTAAATTGTGTATTGCTGCATAAGATTTTGTCTACCAGCACAGCGAGCTTGTCAGTGCAACTGTAAATTATTAAGTCCTTGTCACCAGATTGTAGTCACAGTGCTTATCTATGTCCCTCCCCAAACCTTGGTCAGCTTCTTTCAAGGCCACTTTACTATTTTCTTAGTAGATACTGAAAAAAAAAATCAACTAGACATCATGATGATCATCTTCATTACCTATTTAAAGTAAGTGATAAGAAGAACTCTTAATAGCATCAACTACAGCATGACTCCCTATAATGCCCACTCTTTCAGCTGTTCCTTGAAGATCTATATAATTGAGAGCCTTAAACTTTTTCATTCTATTTAGTGTATGTCTTTTTCAAGCTGATAAGTGTAAGGAATTTTCAGTTTAAAAATGAATTTGCTGTTGCCATCTTATGGCTCTGCACGTTGGGAGGGTATAGAGAAAATGAATAATGGTTCAAAGATAGAGTTTTGACTTAAGTTACAGGCCGATGAATAATCTTATTTCAAATCAAATGAAGATCTGATTAGAGGAGGTGGTTATTGCTGAGGTGGTGATTTTCCCTGCAGCTGAAGGGAACATAATGGTGGCTGTTTAGTTTCTGGGAATGTCTGCAAAGAATATCTTTTTAATAAATCAAGGGAAAATGGTAGAATTTCACTAATCGTTCATTACCTGTAAGCTTTTCCAGGAAAAACTCCATGAGTTACAAAGAAAATGTTACTATTCAAGTAGCAATGGCCAAAATGCTCCCTCACTAATGCAATAAAAATAGCATCCTGCTTACTCTTAAGTGATTTTATTTCTTCTCTTAGGACTTTCTGTTTGGTCTCCATTATTTGCTAGAATTGCCACCGCTTGAGATGAGCTGCTTTTGGAGGTGCTGAGTTCTTTAGTGTCGGCACCAGCTCAGCAGAGCTCTAGAGGATAACTTAAATACCACATTTCAGTCAGCAAAGCCAAAACCTTTCCAGTTCATCTTGGATACCATAAAAATGTGTTATGTTAATTTTACGTTTTCATCAAGTGCCAAGGCTAAGCTTGTATTGCTGGGATGGTGCTGAAATTACTGAAGAAGTAAGGCTGTGATTTCAGTTTCAGTGGAGCCGTTTCTGACTCATTTGGTGTAGATTAGATTAAACCTATTCCTTGTTCCTAGGAAAATCTGGAAAGCTTTAGCCAGAGTGTTCTTGTGCAACTGATACGATGACTCTCTTTTTCTCCTTGTTTTTTCTCTTCTCTCCTTTCCAGGGTCAGTACAGGCCCTCTGACTTGTTGTGCCCAGAGACATATGTCTGGACGCCTATTGAGCAATGTCTGCCTCTGCTTGAGCACTCAAAGTACTGCCGATTCAACCAGGATGGAAAAGCAGGTAAGTTTGTAAGTGATGCTAAGCCTATACATTGTCTGTCTTGTTTTTATAATGTATTGGTATCATCTGATGCTGAAGCATTATGGAAATTTTCCCTGTAAAGGATAAAAAGTATAAAATTCACAACTCCATCAAGCCTTCACCAATAGAGAGTTTTATCTTCTAACCTAAAATAAGCAATATAAAGGTTAAGTACATTCTGTTTTCCAGACTAGGTATAGTTTCCAGACTATGTATAGTTTAAAATTAGCACATTATTGCTGCCTTGCAGATAACTTGTTATTCTGTTCATGAATAAAACCAATCAAATAATTGTTCCTCCCTGACATTCCAGTCGGATGAATGCATAAAGAAAGGGAATTAGAATTAATACAGGGAAGTGAAAGGGCTGGAGAAGCTTAAAGGCATCAAGTGCTTTTGTTAAGAAACAAACTGGCAGATTTAGTTTAACAATCTGTCAGTGAATTTGAAGAGTGCATTGAACAGCAGAAACACCTTAAAGGTCTTGAAGTAGATGTGACAGAGGTTTTTACATTCTGTAAAGTAGGTACTTAGTGATTTGCCAGCATGAAATGGTTGAAAACATTACTGACCAGAACATAATACAGCAATGATACTGTAAAACAGTGCAATCAAATGGAAAGAAATACATGGACTTGTAGCTACTGACTCTGTGGGCTGATTGCAGCTGTGTTAGAGATGCTTGGGGTGATGCCTGGGTTGAAAGGAAAAACTGATTAACTATTTTTTATTAATTGCGAGTTGCTGAAGATCCTTTTCCCGAGATTTTCTCTTTCTCCACTGAATAACAGTTGGGAAAGGTTGTGGTATTGTTCGGAGATGTCAGCGATAAGCTCAAGAGTACGTAACACCATGGTCTGTTTATAGCCATCAAAATTCAGATATACCTGTTTCTGAGTGGTCTTCAACAGCTGCTGCTTTCTTTTTACTTTCATGTCTGTAGTTAAATACAGTTTTCATTCAGTGGCTGTTTTAACTGTTGGAAGGGCAGGGTGTAGGTGCATCAGTGGAATTTGAAGTGAGGTGACCACTTCAGCAAGTTTGTGAACTTCTGGAAAAGCTGCTTGAGTTCTTTGCTTTTCCTCATCCTGTGCGTGTTACTGTTTATGCTGTGATGTGGTTGCTCAACTGGAACGTGATGATTCCATGATAATAATTATAAGAATCACAAAGATACTTCAAATAGATTTCTAGGTATTGATTTAAAAGTTTTAGTAGCAGAATCACCTAAAGTGTTCTGAGCAAACAGAGAATGTTCTTCAGTGGTTGTGCAAGTAGACATGGGATGTGGTGGAAATAGACTGGGGAGTGGGCTTGAGTGCTCTCTGGAAAGAGTATCACTGTAGGAAAGGCTCAGTGGGTAAGAGATTTAAATGGGTGACACTCCATGTCTTGGTCAACAAGAATCATTGTGAGGTTGGTGAGAGGAAATTGGAAAATAATTACAAAGGTAGGATGAAAAAGGGAAATGGTTTTGGAGGCTGGTGGTGTTCAAGATACTCTTGTTACTCAGAAAGAAGAGAGTGCAAACATGACAACTAAACTCCTGCCTTTGAAGGTGTGAACCCTGTACGAGCAAAGGGGCATCATCACCTCAGTTCTGTTGAATTCCTGTGGCACACCGTGCATTTGGGAACTGCAGGGTCTAAAACTCTGCATCACTATCAGCACAGAATCTCTCAGTCCAGACATTAAACTGTGACATATGTCCTGTGGTTTAAGGAAATTAAAACACAGCTACACGTTGAAATGCATTGGACCTGCTGTGAGCTTATCTTCATTTGAGGTTTAAGTAGCTGCTAGCTCTAAGGAAGCTATTTCTCAACCGTAAAATCAGTTTGCTTTTTAGTTCTTTACACTCTGCACTAGTCAGTAATAGGAGTTTAATGAAGTTACAGTGACTTTAAAAAAGAGCAATAGGAATGATCATGTGTTTTATTCCTCTTGAATCAGCTTTCTATTATACTGCCCATAATTATGTCAGTTAAGCAGGTTGTGATTTATCAGGAGTGGGACTTCCAGCATAGAAACTGAGAGCAAGAACCAGTAAACAACTGGGGAAACAGTGCAACTTGTGTTGCTGCCTGGGGCAATAAAACAGTCCCTGGAAATGGTCATCTTTTAATATTGTCTGTAATATCAGAACATTTCGGAAACATTACCTCACACTAGTTTGTTCATCATGTTTGGCAACTTTGAACTTCTTTTCCCTCCCTTGAAAAGAATAAAAGAAATAACCTAATAAATATCCCAGTTGCAGGTTATGAAAATGCATTATAGAGCAGCAGCGAGTGCTGCTTCAGGAGAGAACCTTCCAAGTGTCTGCAATATGAGAAGGATTTCTGAGTGTTCATACACATTACACTGCAGAGCCTCTTCCTGTAATCAGATTTATTTTTTCTTTTCTGGAAAAAATAACAGAAAAAGGAAAAAAAAGAGATGCCTACAAGAAATACCAAAATGATTGTAAAGTATCAGACAATATTAATTGATATTTGCAGAGGAGTTTTGCCTGGTTTGCATTATGTGGTTGTTCCGAGCTTAAGCATTTTCAAATGGCTTTAAAGTGTATTGTTTTCCATCCCCCTCTCCTCTGAAGTCCGGTGCTTTTGTTAACAGTTGGAGAATGAAGAAGAGGACAGACAAAACTAAACAAAGCTCTTAACTCTTTACACCACAGAGATAAGTCTAGAAATGTGTCTAACAGTTAATAACTTAAAAAAAGCAATCCTAAGAACCAGAATAACAGCATTGTTTAGGATGGCAGATCGTGGGCACCTGATTGAAACAGGTCCAACTCTTCACTACTTCTGACCAGTGTAATGAGATCCAACCTTACTTAACCTCAAAACACTGCAGTCACACAGAGACAGCGATGAGATCTTGTGCCAGCGAACACCCAGGTTTGATAAATAAGCTGCTATTAGGCTCTTTATGTGCAGTTCCTAATGTATTGAAAACCACCAGTTACTTAGGGGGAAAAGACCTGCATAGCAAGACTCAGACAGCATTCATGGATGAAAGGGTCATGTTTGTCAAGTATTCTTGCTTTTCTAAGCCACCAGTTTTGCCAAAATTACTCATACCTCAGAAGAGACTCATTTTTTTTGTTGTCTGTTCAATTTGAAAAGTTCAGAAGACCGGTATCATCTTATACATAGAATCACGGACTGGTTTGGGTTGGAAGAGACCTTAAGATTATCCAGTTCCAACCCCCTGCCATGGGTAGGGACACCTCACACTAGACCATGTCACCGAAGGCTCCATCCAACCTGGCCTTGAACACTGCCAGGGATGGAGCAGTTACCACTTCTTTGGGCAGCCTTTCCAGTGCCTCAGCACCCTCGCAGGAAAGAACTTCTTCCTTTATCTAACCTGAACTTCCCCTTTTTCAGTTTGAACCCATCACCCCTTGTCCTGTCAATCCAGTCCCTGATGAAGGTCCCTCTCCAGCATCCTTGTAGCTCCTTTCAGACACTGGAAGCTGCTCTGAGGTCTCCACACAGCTTCTCTTCTTCAGGCTGAACAGCCCCAACTTTCTCAGCCTGTCTTCATACAGGAGGTGCTTCAGCCCTTGATCATCATTGTGGCCTCCTCTGGACTTGCTCCAACAGCTCCATGTCCTTCTTTTGTTGAGGACACCATCACTGCACACTGTGCCAAGTGGAGTCTCACAAGAACAGAGTACAGGAGTAGAATCACCTTGTTCAACCTGCTGGTCATGCTTCTTTTGGTGAGAAAGGATTATTAGGATTTTTATTATTAACCAGTGGCTAGTCACTTATTTATAGATAAATAAGCAGGTCGTGAGGTAGGGCAGTAGTAGAGGCTTTGGATACTGATGCATTCTGAATATTGAGGTAGTGCTAAGCTTCATTTAACAGGCCATTAGCTGGAAGCAGAGATAGAGTTATGTTAAAGAAAAAAAGTTAATTAAAGGATTGCTTTGCAGATAAATACTTGTCAGTGACTTTGATGACATATCAAAGCTGGTGAGCAAAATTCAGTCACATAAGTGTCTGCTGGCATATTCCTGGGCATGGTCTGTCTGTCATATTGCTTGTCTTCCTCCTCTCAAAACAGTCGTCAGGGTTTTACTTTGTTGGTACTTTCACTAACAGCTTTGCCCACGGAACAAATGCAGTATGAAAAGAATTATAAATAATGTTCTTGGGATCCTGGCAGTACTTTCATCCTTCCACCGACCATTTTTCCTGAGATTAATCCAGTGACGTGTCTTTTTTTTTCTGACATCTGTTGAGATTTTCAGTTTGTTGCAGCCAGTGAAAAATGTCTTCAGGAGTAAAATCTTTATGAAAATCTACTTTTGGGATGGTAATTAAATTAGTGGGAAACCTCACTTCCTTATTCCCATCAGCATTGGACTGTCAAGTCTTCAAAGAAGCAACTTCAAATAAGGGCAGATGCAATCCCAACCTAATGTGGTGGATTCAAAGCCTTCGTAGTTTTATGGCCTCCTGACTGTGTCATGCATGTGGGGTGCGCATTGTGCCAGCCAGGGTGAACAGGGTGCTCTTACCCACATGAAAAAGTTAGGCTTGATCTGGATTGCTAGGCACGGTTCGTGCCAGTCTCAGTGGTGGAAGCTGCTTCCCACCTCCCCGTGTCCACTGCTTTGAGCAGAAGCTTCAAGTAGTGCAGATCAAAAAGGACTATTTTTTACCCTTGACTCATTTGTTTGCCGAAGTTGATAAACTGGCTAAGCTGAACACATCTGTTCAACTTCCTGTATATCTAATAATAGAGCAAAATCAAAATGGAATCAAATGGAATACATTAATTGAAATGAAAGTACTTCAGTGTTGAAATATACACATAACAAAGGCATACATAGACTCCTCTGTGTTGGCTTTGTGTGTTCATGGAGACAAGATGCTTTTTGCTCCAGAGAGTATAGTCTAACACAAACCATGATGGATGCAAAAAGATGGTATAAAGAAAAAGAGAAGCACTTCTGGTTTGTCTGGTCAATTATAGTAATAGACTAAATTATAGTCTATTAACAGACTACAGCAATAGACTAAACTATGAATTTTCTTGTAAACATCACAGTGAAGGAGAGTTTCAAAGAGGGATCTAAGGAAGGACATTAATTACCTTTTAGAGGCTATGGATAAATCTTCTGCAGCATGAGAGGTGTAGGAGAAAAGAAAAATATGAGAGACACAAAGGAGCTTCCTTTGAAAACAGATAAACCAGTCTGGGATTTCACATCCCAGTGTCAGAGGTAGGATTTGCATTGCTGCCTGTGGCTGTTAGGAATGAAGATGGGGGAGAAACAGACCATGGAAAGCTTTAGAAGTGAGGTGGGTCCAATGTAATCAGGTATTTGGTAGCTGATCCATGCTTTCCATGTATGGAAAGATGGGGAATTACATTTTGCAGTAGTGCATACAGGCAGAATGATGAGGACTTGACAAGAAAAGGAGAAAGCTGTTGAAATAAGTAACGGTAAGATTAAAACTTGAAAGTCTATTTAGATATTGGTAGAGATGAACGAGAGGCTGGTTTTTAGATCCACTAGATAGAAAGAAACTAGATGTGAAAACCCAAAGAAATCACAAAGCCAGTCATATGCCAGAAATTTGCCAGTGCCTAACAGTTCAGCAGCCACTTTCCTCTCATTGTTCTTGATGCAGACCAGACTTTGCATCTGTCATCTCCGCATAGCAAGAAAGACCTCGCTTCTTCCAGGAGAGGCGCGGAAGTCTTTAGAAGAATTGAGGCTTTAGACTATTTCCAGCTGGCCTGAGCCAAAATGACGATAGGCATTGGGATCAAGAGAAGATAATTTGTCTTTTCTGTGCTTTTCAGTGATCTGCCTGCAGCCACCCAGGAACTGGTGGGACTATGTCTACACAAAAGGCAGATGGTGAAATCCAAAGAGTCTTCTGAATTGCCTGATGTTCACATACAAGTCTTAACCTTCAGAAAAAAACCCCAAACCGAACCAACACTCAAATCGGTGCCTGAGCTCTGCTTTCCAGGAGTATTAGTCCCATGATCAGTGCCAGAGTCCTGGACCCTGCACATAGCTATGTAGAGGTCAGAATGTGGAGTGGGAGGTCTCATTTCAGGCTCACAAGAATCACAGTGTAAAAAAACCCCATTCAATGTATTACCTTATGAACAGAGTTGATACCAAATCACTGTTAGAACTAAAGAAAACTAAGATTTACACTCTTCTTCTGTAGTAGTCTTCTAACTTTTGTTGCAAGGTTTTACCATTTTTTTTAAAGCTTCTAGAAACACAAGCTGGAAAACCCCATTTTCCCCCTTTAGAAATACATCTTTCTGAGCTATTACAGAACTAATTGCATTTTCTTTGCTGCACACAAAATGACAATTCTCACAGCTTTGGAGCATTGTTATTCTGCTGCACATAATAAGCTGGAGTTGCAAAACCAAACAACATGCTCAGTGTTCAATAATGAATCCTCTTATTAGTGACTTGATTATGTATCTTAATGCTCCTTGCATGAAACTGAGGGTTGTTAGTTCTAGTAACTTAAGAATTAGAATTGTTAACACAGAATCTTCAGGTTTGGGCAGTTCATACAAAACTATTGATTTTAAATATATATTTTTGTGGATAGTGCTTTCACCAGAAAACAACTGTTTCAATAACCTTGATTTCTAGTGCTGTGTTTTATAAAACCTGTAATTTTATGCACAGTTTAGATACTGTTCTTTGCTAATGAAAAAGGCATATTTCAAACATGTTTTACATTTATTGTGTTTGTGAAGGCAAGTATTTGGTTGACTTTTCCTTTTTGCTCCCCATCAAGCACAGTGGCTGTTTAATTTTAAGATATATTAAAAAATACAGGGTACTAACATGATCCTGGTCTTGTTTTTCTTCCCTCTCTCAATGGAAAAGCCATGATCACATCTTTATATCCATAAAGTGAACTGTGGTTGCCATTTGGTCACGTCTGATAGTTTAGATCCTTGGCAAAGCAATGCATACGTGTGCGGGTGCATCTTCAAATCTCCTCAGATGGATTAATGAGAAAGACAGTATCCATTAATGTTTATAAGGGTAGTTGTGATGCAGATTAATGTTTATAAGGAGAAATGCAGTGAAGTTCTTGAGACGATGAAAATGTGGTCACAAAACCCTCACAGATGGAAAACATTAAATTGTTTAGAACTCTGCAATCATCTGATTAGGGAGAAATTGCTGGTCTGCTCGAACCAACTGCTGTTTATAATTCTTGAAAGATACAGTGTTGTGAACTCTGGTGAGGTAGAAAACAATTTAAATAAGTTCTGGTAGATCATGAACTAAATTCTTCTAAAGAACTGACTTCCCACTCTCTTATCAGAGCTATTGGTAATAAATGTGAACTCTATAACCAAGAAAAAGGCAGATGTATCAGTTCTTTCTAGCAGCTCCTCTAGAAGAGACACATCTTACAAGTTTGTCTCTGTTTCTAATTAAGTTTATAAACACTTAGAGTCGTCAGAATGCAGATTCCTAAATCCAGGGTGATCTTTGAGCATACAAGATATTTAAACAACGAAGATAGTGCCAAGAAGGTATAGCCAGGGCGCAATTTTCCCTTTGCTTTTTAGTATGTTTGGATTAAATTGAAAGGACTGTCATGAGGTTTTAGCCTCATACACCAAAATAGGCTCAACTATTTCACTGCTTCTGTAACAAAAAGGTAGTATTGTTAACTTAATTTGTGGGTCCTAAACAACTGGTACTGCATAAATGGCATGTTGGGGTTAGAAATTACACTGAACTATGAGCTCTGCAACGGAGTCTCCCAAAACAATCAATTGCAAGGACAGAAAAGTCTTTAGAATGTGATTTGAAGTACAGTGATAATATGAACTTCATTTTGTGGTGTTGTAGCAAATCTCAAACTTTACTAAGTATTTCTGATTTAAAAGTTTGTATTTATTGATATTCTAAATATAGCTGCTTCTGACATAGATGTAGCAGAGTAAATCAATGCCCCTTGAGAAGCACCTTTGTCTGACTTAGAATCATTGAATCCCAGGCTGGTTTGTGTTGGAAGGGACCTTAAAGCTCATCCAGCTCCAACCCCCTGCCCCGGGCAGGGACACCTTCCACTAGAGCAGGTTGCTCCAAGCCCCTGTGTCCGACCTGGCCTTGAACACTGCCAGGGATGGGGCAGCCACAGCTTCTCTGGGCACCCTGTGCCAGTGTCTCTGGAACTACTTCTAGTGTAGTTCATGGAACAGTTGGCTTGGACTGCAGAATTCCCCAAAATATGTCTTAATCCAAAATGACTGTCATAGAGATTGTGTAATGAACAGATGTATTTTGAAATGACATATTTTTTTGAGGACTTTGCTGGGAAAATAATGATATCCTGGCATACTTCTCCTTGCATTGAAGAGATGGTTGTGTGCTGAAGATACTTCTTCACCATGAAGAATAATTATGCTTTATTTTGGTGACTGAACCAGAAGTGAACTCATTAGTTGGTGAAGGTTCAGGGGAATATGGGGAAGGTTAAGGACTGCCAAATCTTGTAGGACTCATTTTCCATACGCAGAAGGTGTTAGAAACACAAGAGCAGAACTGCAAAATGAACTAATGTGGGACAAGCAGGGAGATCATGCAGATTTGGGCCATGCTGAGGATAACCAGCACATGGGCTTCGTTTCAAAACGCGATAGAAGTTAAAAGCTGTAATTAGCTGCAGATACAGAGCAGCTGTGGAAGTGACACCACAGGCATGTGCCGAGCCCCGGCTCAGCCACACGCCACCAGCCACCGTGGCAAACTTGTTCCAGGGTCAGACCTTTTGTAACGGCCCTCGGTGCCTCCGAACGTGTTTACTCTCTGCCCTGGTGACATCATCCCGACTTCTCACATGGAACATAATTGCTTCCATGTTTTAATTAATTTAGCCAGCAAATTGATTGCTGTAATCTGATTTATTTAGTTGATAAGCTACTGCCAATTGCTGCAGTTTTGCCTATTTCATGGAAACGTTTGCAATTGGAATTCTCAGCTTGACTCTTGTATTCCTGTTTCTTCCTCCTCATATATCAGTCTTTACGAGGACTTTGATTTTCCCTGGTTTTTGGAAGACCCTCTTAGTGCTTTCTGCCATTTTCACTTCTCTGCAGCTCAAATATTTTAACAAATAGTATTTAACTTTTTTACTCTTTCAGACTTCTTCCTTTTCCATCCTATTTTTTGGACCTCTAACTCCTTAAAGCATAACCCTCATAGTTTTGTCTTTTGTACTATCTTTCATTCCATTGGTTGTACTGTCATTGCAAGCTGGGGGCTCACTATTGTGTTTTGCTGTTGGTTTGAAGTGTCATTAAAACCCATGATTAAAAGTCTTTGGAAGTCTGGTTGAAAATGGAATTCTAGGAAGCTTTCTTGTGAAAGTCCGAAGTCACCATTAGCTGCCCTTCACTGTCAGCTGGCTCAGGGTCAGTCCCTTGGGTTTTTGCTTCAGAAAAAGACATAAAACTGCTAAAATTTCTTGTTCTTGCATAAGTGTGATGAAAATAAGTGTCTGGAAATATATTTATAAAATAGAATCAAAAAAGCTCATCCAGAATTGCTAAGATTCCTTTGATTGTAATTAGTATTTCTAGCTCAGCCACAGAAAACGTTTTTAATTCCGTGGAATCAAGGTTATAATCCAGAGGGTGAGGATGGCTATTAAAATTACAGTGTTTTTTCTTAATTTGTGCAATGCAAAATGACTCCCAAAATATATGAAATGAGGCAATAACTCTGTTTCTGCAATTTTAGCCCTTATGAAATTAATTTGACATGTAAAATAAAGACAAAAACACTTTTACATGTCACAAATGCCAGCTTTGGAATCATTGGAAGTTGCAGAAATTCACATTCTTGGAAGGAGGTCAGTATATCTTCTTGGATTTGGCTCTTTGGGTAAATCTTACTGAATTACAAGGTGTTTTAGTTAACAGTTGACATGAAAACGCAGTTTAGGTAATGCTTCTCCTTTTTCACATGCAAAATATGTTCAGGAAATAGAGGGAATAAGCTCTTTTGTTTGAGATGTCAGTGTACTTACCAGTTTTCCAGTTCTTCTAGAGTTGGGAATGAGATAAACATTCTCCTTTTATCTAAGAAAAATATTTATTCACGTTTTTCACAAGAAATGAATGAACTACTTCATTCATCCTTACTAGAAGTGTTTGTGTGGCAGTTGCTTTCCATCCTTCATCTTTTCTATTTAAAAGTGCATCCTTAATTTAGTATTTTCAACGTTCAATTCCCTGATTTAATGGCTTGTTTAATGTGTGTCTCCCAAAAGTAACTGAGTTGCTTCTGATGATGTTCTTGAGACAAGCAAATTCTCTGGAAAGACACGTGTGCAGTTTTAATTCCCTGATAGTGAGTGAATTAGAGTTCCTTTTGTGTGCTGTTTCCAAGTGCTTGTTGGATTTTGACCATGATTTTCACTGTCTCTAAAGAGAAATGAGCAGCTCAAAGTACTGAACATTCCTGTGTCTTTCTGAATAACTTGGATACTCTGAGGAACAGAAAAACTCAGCTAACAAAAGTTCTGAGAACCACAGGGGAGATGCATCTGATGCAGAATAAAGCTCGCTCAGGCTCATCAGTGCTGACCCAGAGCAAATAAACCTTCCCAGATCACAGGAATCAGAATTAGGCACTAGAAGTGCCTGCAGAGTCCAGCAAAAATGAGTTGGGGCATGACTGAGCTTGTAAAACTTTGACCAAGCTGATTTGGATCTCCAGAACCACCTTGTGCAGTCTGCGGATGGCCTGGGTGCTGCAAGTCACACCCAGTTTAGGGAGACAGGCTGCAGGACTGCACGGGACTACAGTTCTGCTTCTGGTCCTTGTGTGCGTGCAGTAACATAGAACACTTTGGTTGGAAGGGACCTTAAAGCTCATCCAGCTCCAACCCCTGCCACAGGCAGGGACACCTTCCACTCGAGCAGGTTGCTCCAAGCCCCTGTGTCCAACCTGGCCTTGAACACTGCCAGGGATGGGGCAGCCACAGCTTCTCTGGGCACCCTGTGCCAGCCCCTCAGCACCCTCACAGGGAAGAGCTTCTGCCTCAGAGCTCATCTCAGTCTCCCCTCTGGCAGGTTAAAGCCATTGCCCTTGTCCTGTCCCTCCATCCCTTGTCCAAAGCCCCTCTCCAGGTCTCCTGGAGCCCCTTTAGGCACTGGAGCTGCTCTAAGGTGTCCCCTTCAGGAGCCTTCTCTTCTCCAGCTGCCCCAGCCCAGCTCTCTCAGCCTGGCTCCAGAGCAGAGCTGCTCCAGCCCTCACAGCAGCTCTGTGGCCTCCTCTGGACTTGCCAGCTCCACATCCCTCTTGTGTTGGGGGCCACAGAGCTGCCTGGTGCATTTAAACTGAAGGCATATTTCAAAGCTGACCAGATGACCGAAAAGCCCATTTAAACCAAGAAATACAAACAAAAAAGCCCAAATCCCAAAGCCTCCTGAGTATGCAGTTAATATTCTTCATTGGCAGCTCATATGCTCATTTCTCGTATCTGAAGTAATCAAGAATAATGACAGAGACACAACTTCAAAAGAATTGACTAGTTCATTTTGTCCTCTGGAAGAGCATCTGAAAGTGAAATAGTTATCTTTGTCACTTTGCCATCTACTAGATCAGATTCCTTGTTTTTTGCCTTATTGTCTTGGCTTTGGAGGCACCAGGTACTCTTTTTCAGAGGGGAAGCTGTTCCGTCTCATTAACCAACATTTTCTCCAGGTACTACTCAGCTTTTTGTATAATGCATCCCTGAAAAGCAAGTCGTGGAGAAATATCAGTATCATTTAAGTCCAGCCCTTCAGTAGCCGTTTCTCAGTCATCATATTTCATGATAATAAATTGAGCTAGGTTAGAATAATTGCATTATATGAGAGCTCCTCATAAATAAATTGGGAGTTCTGTTGTTTTATGTGCATCCCTTTCATATGTCTCCAAATGTGGATTTTGGTGTTAGGCAATGTAGTCCAAGGGTTGTATTTGCAGGTAAGCCAGAAGCTATTGCTGGTTGCTGTGAATTACAGCTGAAACTGAGAAGTGCTCTGTGTTGCTGTATTCACAGGAAATGTTTTCCATTGGCCCCTATTCATGTTTACTACTAGAATAATAAGAGTCAAAACACAATGAGTTATTGTTTCCGTGTGGCACAGCAGGGTTAGTGGGTTTTGAATGCGTTTTGTCAAGTGATTAGTCTGCTTGCTTCTCAAGATTGAATTGCAAATCATAAAGCAGTGGTATGATTTCAGGCACAAAGCCCAAAAGTTTTGTTCGAAAAATGTCTTTAGGATTTAGCCTTGCTGCTCCTTCCTGTCTTAACCCATTTTAAAGTTCCCTCCAAGTTATACTTGTAAAACTGCAATTCTTCTGTCTTCATCTTTTAAGGAGCATTGATAATATTTTGATGAAGTGCATTTCCCCCTTAGAAACATTCTCTTTTTAAACAGTCATTGCAGAAGTTCCTATTTTTCTCGTGTTAGAGGAACTGCAAAGAGTTGGCTGATTGAGACTATCCTGAGTGTTTTACTGTACTTCCTTTGTGACTTGTGCTTTCTGGATTTAATTAAGAACTGTTTTCATTGAATTTTGTTGTTGTTGTTGTTTATGCTTCATTTTAACTGTAGTCTTATTTTGGTTTGAGTTAGCATTTATACCCCAAGGCATGCTGATCTCTAATAGTTCTTAATGTCTGAGTCTAGTATGAAAGAAGCAGTATGAGAAGCAGCATATTTCAACTCACTGTCATATATAAATATTACTATGAATGGATATTGCTTATCTTGTCACCGTGTGCTGTCATTTGGTTTTTGAGGATGATTTCCTCCTATGCTTTGCTGTTGAACAGAAGGAAATAATGCTTTAAACTGAGTGAGAAACGAGCTTAAATTCAACGGTCAAATACATTAGACTTGTGACTGAGGTGGAAATTTCCTATTTCCTGTAATTAATATCGCCTATAGTTCAGTCATAAAATTGGAAAAGTCCATTTGTTCCTTCCTTTTAAAGTTTTTGTTTTAAAATCATTGCTCATTGACTGTGACGAGGTCGTGTAAGCCAGATGGGGCTTTTCTGTCAAAAAACATTCCACAAGGCTGGAGTGTTTCTCAAATCACTGGACATGGCCATAGTGTAACCAGCGAGGGATGGGTGCCTCTTTTGATCATTTTCACACCTAGTTTGAAAGCTTTGGGTATCATGAAACATTTTAACTCCTTGTAAATTGAAGGTTAAACCTGTTATTCTGCTTTGATTTGGGAAACGTGAACACTGTGTTCATCTTTAAAAACTCTGCAGGTCCAACTGCTTCAAAATTGAAACATGAAAACCAAGAACAACTTGAAACAAACCCCAGATCCAACATACCCTCTTGGGCTCTCAGTCTGTAAATGCAGCAGTTGTAAAGCATTAATCTTTGTATTTTTTTTCTGTAGATTTAATGCTTAGAGATACCAATAGTTTTTCTGAGATTCCATTTTTTGGCGAAGTGAAAGTTAATTTATAATGTGAGTTATTTAGGTGGGAGTTTTCTCTAAAGATTTCTTCCAGGGTGAAGCACAGGTTTCAATTAATGGCACAGGTTTAAATACTTTAGATTTTGAATTAGGACTGGTTCATTGCCTGTTTCTTTCTTTCCCTGTTTCATCCTGCTATGGAGGAAAAAAACCCCACGCTCTCTGTGTAGCATGGGTGCAGAAGCACAAAGTGAAGATGACCAAATGCTTTCTTTGTTCCAGGGGGTTTAAGTAGCATTTAAGGAAACTGAAACTTATAATCAGAAACAGCGTTATTTCAGGGATTAGCAGGAGCACCACGTTTCTTTTCTGAATTAGAAATACCAGACCTCAGTAAGGCTACTTGCTAATTCTGAATCCATTCTGCACAGAAAATGTAAGAAATGTTTCCTGTGACTAGTGTGGGGCTTGGGGAAATTGGCACGTTTCCTTTTTCCTATTTAAAAAATGAGAAAGTCAATAAATTTGGCACTGATTTTTTTTATCATTTCTTCACTTATTTTCCTGTGAGTGGAAAAATGTACGTAAGAAAAGATGTCAGCTTGCTTGCAGCTCTACATTATACCCCTGACAAATCTGTCACGTTTGTGAGGAGTATATTAAAGGGGATGAGGGAAGAGGTACCATTGACCTGGCACCCATCAGCGTGGCTCTGAAGAAGAGCGGTACGGAACACTGCCGCTGCAGGTTGTCCTTCGAAATCAGTAGTGATCAAAACCAGCCTGACACAAACCAACCACCACCAAAAAGCTGGTTTAGTAACAGTTTGCTACAAAAACCTTTGAGCTATCACACGTCTTTTTCAGTGTGGTGTTGGCTCCAAGCCTGTGCAGGGTTGCAGCGGGCTGTTGCAGGGCTCACTCTCTGCTCTCTGAGCCTCACTTGCACGGCTTTGCACGTGCTTACCCGGCTTTCTGAGCAGATGTCGCTGGTTTTCACTTCAGCTTGTATTAGGTAGCAATAATAAAGATTAATGCACTTGGAGAGTAAAAAATATTTGGCCATCTGCTTCCCAAAATAATTTCATAGATACTAATCAATTCCTACGCTGTAATAAAAAAACTCAGATCCTGGAAGTTTGAATTTCTGTGTAAATCACACTGATGCCCGTTTTGCTCTTACTCCAAACAAAGATGGTAAGATAATTTTTCCTCCTTTAAGTAGGT
>NW_009924157.1:75082-78435 GCF_000696875.1 Nestor notabilis | reverse complement strand
GCATATCAGCATTTGAAAATCATGTTTTGGTTTCAAGAGGGAGCTTGCAGGTTTGGGGGAAGTTAAGCGGGTTGTGCAGAGAAGTAAAACCCGAGTTGTACAGGAGCATGTCAGACTTCCTGCTCTTCACATTCCTCCTCATCCCTTGAGTACAAAAGCATTTCTGGGGCTGATTGCTGGATGAGGCTGCCTTTGAAGACCGCTGCTGTTACTTTTAGCTTATTGCTTGGTGTCGCTCAGCAATGTTGCCTGTGCTTTTGGCAAAGGTGCATGCATGTAGCTGGTCCAAATAATCAGACCAGTATCTGCCTGACAGCACATCATCACGTAGAGGATGTTTAGATCACTTCTACTTTGTTTTTTACCCATACTTAGTAATGTATCTGATATGCTTTGCTGTTTCAGAAAAGAAATCCTCCATATAAAATTGCATTTAATAGTGATATGGGGGCGGGAACAGAGAATTTTAACACCTCTTTGCAAGTTTTTTATGGAATCAGGGTGGCAAGGCTGAATTGCACATGAAACCTCTCCTATATTAAAATTCTAATAGTTGAATGCTATAGGAACAATTTTCTGGTTTAGGAGTATAGGGGAGAAGAGAATGAAGTGACAGTTAATTTATTCAACAAGAATTTGGCTGTATTGTTAGCTTTGAGACTAACAGGTTGATATTGCTGTGAGGACAGACAGTTGACATATGCAGTTGCTCAGTTTCCTAAAACGACAGGTACTTTCAATCTACAGAAAATTCTGTTTTTTTCTGAAGTTTAGGGTTGGTTTTGTGTCTACCATCCCAACTACATTGATAGGTATACCTGAATTAAGGGATAAAACATTATATGTTTTATATGGCAAGTGATGGTGTCTCTTCTGTAGGCTACAATTAATCAACAGCTCCGTGAAAGGATAATCTTCACAAAAGGCAAAGTCCCTCATCCAGCAGTTATGAACTTGCAAAAGGAATTTTGTCTTCAAACCCAAAATGTTAGATTAGATCTTAGCCAGAAGCTCTTCCCTGTGGGGGTGCTGAGGCGCTGGCACAGGGTGCCCAGAGAAGCTGTGGCTGCCCCATCCCTGGCAGTGTTCAAGGCCAGGTTGGACACAGGGGCTTGGAGCAACCTGCTCTAGTGGAAGGTGTCCCTGCCCAGGGCAGGGGTTGGAGCTGGAGGAGCTTTAAGGTCCTCTCCAACACAAACCAGTCTGGATTCTAGGACTGTATCTTTTTGAGAGTTTTATCAGTGCACCAACTGTTTGTGAGGTGAAGCAGAGGTTAGTGGGAGACTCAGGAGGTATAAAATGAGAAAGTGTGAGGAGGTAAAAATAAGCAGCTTTTAGCTTTTTGCTGGTAACAACACTGCATTCAGTAATGATTAAAGCTGCCCCATTATTTCACTGTTGTTCCACTATCTGATGAGTCTGGGTCTTTCCAGAAACGGAAATCACTGACTGAAATTTTCTTATTAGAAGTATGGAAATAATTCTTCTTGATAGAGATGCTTGTTCTGAACAAGTAACTTTATTTAATACAGCATATGATCTTACTTTGAATTGGGATTTCTCCTGTATCCCAGCATCAGTCAAGCAGAGAAGGCCTGTTAGAATTCAGTTGGCACCTTCTTAAATATAAAGCAAATCTTATCATGTGCCATTCAGCAGGTTTTTTTTTTTGGGAGGGTAATTTCTTTTTTAAACAATGCTGGAGCCCAATCTGCTTTTATTTCCCACTGAATTCTCTTAAATCTGTTCTGTTTAGGTTTGAATCATGAGTAAAGGAAGTATGTTCCTGACTTCATACAGTGTTGCCTCCAAAGCAGTAGCAATTGAAATGTGGCTAAATTTTAACTCATGAATGTGTTGTTATGGTGACACAAGTTCCTGTTGGCCTTCTCTAAAAGCTTAATGATGTACCTGAGATTATTTCACTGACACTTAACATTGCAGTAAAAGGTTTCTTTCTTTTTCAGATGGAGTCTAAATTTAACCACTTTATTATTAAGTCTCAATTTAAGTACTTTTACAGAAGGTTATTTTTATCATTAAAGTCTTTATTTTGGGGGGGAGTCAATGGAAAAATGTCTTTGTAGACACTTGGACTGTTATTCTTCTGCCTTTCAAAGCTTATTTGCGGAATCTGGAATCAACCTTAATGTGTAAAGCAAATATAAATGTAGTCCATCAAATGTAAGTTTGTAAGACCAAGTATATCTGGCTTTAAACATTTCCTGATGATAAATTCATTGCTAAGTCTTTTATATATGTAGTGTATGCACAGAACTTACTGTGTTAAGCTTAAAACATGTTTAAAGTATTCATGTTACAGTGATGTTTTCAGTATATTGGTATTTTCTCGACTGCTCTGGGAGAGCCTTCTCCTTCCTGCCTGAGGGTTGTGTTATAAACCTGTGCCACAAACCTGTCCAGGAGAGGACTATCTACAGCATGGCTTGGCAAGCCTTACTTCTCCCCAGAAAACACTTGCCTATGGTGCATAAACAAATTTCCTAGAACCCTGGGTCAAAGGAACAGTTTCATGTGGCTACAGAGCTAGCTTAGGCCTGAGTGCAATGAAGGCAATGCTCCAACTGTACTCGATGTAATGAGTAAAAGTGAAGTAAGGGTATATATGCTGAGCAACAAGAACAGAGTTCAGTTGAGCCAGTAAGGCAATAGCGAAACCAAAGTTACAGTAGCCTTAGTTGCTTTAAGAAGCTGAAACTGATGCCAGGAACATTACAAGCCAATGGATGAACTCATCCAGCGTATCAGGCTTCGGTACTATTTGAAAGCAATGAGTATCAAACAGTGAGTAGTGAGCAGCTTTGAAAGTGGTTTTGGCATGAGATTATGAAGGCTGGGCTTGGCATAAATCCATTTCAGGACACAATCTTATATTCAGCCTAGAGGTGCAGTAAATATAAACTTTCCAATTTAAGAAGTTAAAATAACTTTACACTTGTGTCACCTCCAAAAGCTAAACTTGCAAATTTTCTCTTGGTGAATGTTCAGAGAGCAGGAGGATGGAATAGAAGTGGCAGGAGGGCTGGTAGTAAAACCAACCTATTGGGATATCAGAAAGGTGTTGGCCACACATCAAAAACCTAATGGATTTCAAAGAGGGAAAGAAAGCCATAAAGTGTTTTTGACTTGGTGTTTATCTAGAGCAATTGCCAACAATAATTAGAGGAGAATGTGATCTTAGTAAGTACTGCTCAGATTTTCTTCCTTCAAACCACGTTTTCCTAGTTAAGTCTTAAGAAATACATTGTGCTTTCATGTTAGGAATCAAAACACAGATAAAAGTAATGAAGTCATTCTGAACTTTGCAAAGCAGGCTTCAAGTTGCACATACT
>NW_009924157.1:64238-75051 GCF_000696875.1 Nestor notabilis | reverse complement strand
GCAGGAAAATGTTGATAAGGCATTTCTGTGGATGAATAGGGGCAGGTTCTTAAGAATGTCCTGCAAAGAAATGAGTTTCATGACCTCTTTTGTCTTCATTAAAGCATAAAGAAGGTCCAAAAGGGAATATTAAGCTTTTCCATAGTAAAGGCTACTTTTGAGTAGAGATTTGTCTTACAAATTCCTTCAGCTTCTTCCAGACAAGTTGTTTAGCTTACCTGTGGCAAGTCTAGTGAGCAGCTATGTAGAACAAAAAGAAGACAGAACTCTGTGACTGCTTTGCTTCCCAGAGCTCATGTCACATCCTTTGCACTTTGCATCTTTTTTGTGAAATACGCTGAGAAAGTTCTATCTCTGTTTTATCCTCTTACAAATAAAACCTATATTTGCCCATGAAGTAGCCATTTGAGTTACCTCTTTTTCCATGGCAGCTGGTTTGAGTCAACTGATGATCAGCAGAAGGCTAATTGTGGGTGTCGTAAGCGTGGAACAGTGTAGAGTGGATACCACTGAGATCCTGTTCAAAGAGCCTTAAATGTTCTAACCTACAAGCAGCAAGTATATATGAACATGACGAATATCTTAATTTGAGGCAGACTGGTGCAATACTTAAAGCTGTACTATACTTACCTGTGCTGGCTCCTCAGTCAGAAGAATGTTGTGATGCCTGTGATGGTTTTGGCTGGGGAAGTACCTGGTATGAGGCTATGGTTGGATTTGTGCTGGAAACAGTGTTGATCACACAGGGATGTTTTATCATCGCTGAGCAGGGCTTATGTAGAGTCAAGGACTTTTCTGCTCCTCACTTCACCCCACTGGCGAGGAGGCACAAGAAGTTGGGGTGGACACAGCCAGGACAGCTGACCCCAACTGACAGAAGGGATATTTCACACCATATGGAGTCATGCTCAGTATATAATGCTGGGGGAACAAGGAGGAAGCGGGGAGGGACATTGAGAGTGGATGGCATTTGTCTTCTCAAGTCACTGTAAGGCATGACGGAGCCTTGCTGTCCTGGGGGTGGCTGAAGGAGAGTGAATGGGAAATGGTGAATGGATTCCTTGTTTTGCTTTGCTTGTGTGCACAGCTTTTGCTTTACCTATTAAATTGTCTTTATCTCAAACCACAAGTTTTCTTGCTTTTACCCTTCCAATTCTGTCCCACATCCCACCAGGGGGGCAGTGAGCGAGGAGCTGCATGTGGCTGAGCTGCTTACTGGGGTTAAACCACAACAATGCCAAAATAAGATTAAGTCTTTGCATAGTTTATGTCCCTAAATGCTGACATTCTGACATTCTAGTAAGCATCTCTTCTCTGTTACCATTAGAGTTTGTATGGTTCCTTTCTCAAACTCATATTTCAGATTCTGTGTTCAAGTTGACTCTTACATTGGTGGCTTTTTAAACCTGAAGCTCTGGAAAGCCTAAGGTGTTTTTTTACCAGTATTCTGTAATACTTTTCCCTGCAATGGCCTCAGGTGTGTGGCATTTTCTCTCTGTAAAGAGTTTTCTAGCACTTTAAAGCCAATTTTTCTCACACACAGCAGCTATATAACATTATTATTCAGCAATAGTAGCATCGATTGGATTCATAAAAACAAGGAAGTTTTAATTCGCTCAACGATGCTCTGATGTGTATGATTCTGGTTAAATTAAGTCACAAGGGGTCTGTAGATGAGGTTAACAAGATTCAACTGTGGTGTGTGTGTATCTTTTGAAAGCTTGAGGAATTATGTTGTGTTCACCCAGCTAGTGCTTGCACTACCTCTCTTGGGGGTCAGACTTGAAGTAAGGGTGTGTGTTTAACTTCATTCTACTAAAGGAGGACAGAAACTAGTATAAATGAGGAAAAAAAGATGGGGATTGGAGGGCTGGGGAAGGTAATTTATTGCCTGATGCTTACCTAAGGCCAACAGCATGGAGGCTTCTTGCTGGATTTAATACACTTTTAACAACTGGGGCAAGGGAGGACTCTGTGCTGGTGGATATTGCAAGAGATTTTAGTCATTAAGTGCAATATGGCAACAACAGTGAGTTGCTTCTGGTCGGTTGTGTTTGAAAGTATTTCCCAGATAAAGTTTCACTTCTGGCAGTGGGCTCCAGCAAGCATTAAATGAAGGTGAATTTTAAAATACAGCAGTGAAGTTCTGTTCAGAAATGCTATATATCACCATTAGAAATATGTGATGCACAATTTAGCTTTTCACACACCGCAGATGCAGTTACTTCGCAAGCTAAGGTTTGTTTCCAACCATGATTCATGAAGACAGCTCTGTAAAGCAGCTCTGCTTTCATCTGCTGTTCATCTGCAGATTAGTTTTATTACTCCATACAGTTTTCATTATGCCTGTTGTAGTTGCATAAATTAAGATCAGAGGGACAATATGCATAACTAATTTTTACGTTCTCTGATTCTCTTTGCAGTTGATGAAGGTCGGATCAAGGAACTGGGCAGGGTGAGAGTACTCCACAAGAGAATTGTCATGCCTTACAGTGTGTATAAGAAAAGAAGGAAGGGGCCAAGCGACGAAGCCAGTGTCCAGCAATATGCAAGTCTGGTTGGACAGACCTGTTCAGAAAGAATGTTGTTGTTTAGAAGTTGAGAAATGATGAAATGACATTTTGACGGCGCCACAGTCTATTGCACTGCCACTGGATGATACGTACTATAGTTGTGTGTTGGTATGCCTCCTCAAATAGCAGTATGAACTACAGGTATATATCTAGGCTTGTGTGAATACATGGTACTGTGTTTTAAGGCCAACTCCGATAAAATTTACAATACAGCAAGGCTTTAGCAATATAAGGTTAGAAAAACATGCTTGCAATATATTTTAATGAAGTAGCTCTAGCCTTTCTATGCATTTTGAATAATTCTAAGTGTCTAAGCAAAATGAAAAACAGGTGTCTTTTTTTTTTTGTAGAGACAAAGATTGACTAAATCTAGATTAACAATAATTCAATTACAACTGTTTTCAAATAGCACCTTGGATATCTGTCATTAAAAATTGCCATGAAATTTATGCTCGCGTTCGTATGCTCCTAGACTCTTGCAAAGAGAATTGAAACGTGCTGTGACTTTCTAATGTGAAATCTGGCATGGTTTGATTTTTATTTCAATAGTATATTTAAAAACAGGAAGAAATTATTTTCACTGCACATTCTTCATTTGTTTGAAGCAGTAGGTTAGTGTCTGAGGTCCTTGTGAATGTAGGAGTTCACAGTGGATTCTTAGTGGCAGGGGATGCAGTGCTTTGGAAAACTTTCCCCTTTAGAAATGAAACAGAATAGTTGCACTATAAATATACCAAAGATATGCAGCCAAGAGGCACAGTGGGTTTTTGGTATAAGCCTTATCCTTTGTCTAAAAAGAGTGGATATTGTAATTTAAAAATTTCCACTAATGTGAAATAGAGCTTGGAAGGTTTATCCTGCAGCTCTTCGGTGCACATTTCAGAACTATGCTAAAAACACCAGACATGAGGTACCACTGCTGGGTTTTGTTGCAATTGTTTTTTCTTCTGAATTGCATGGGAAGACTTAAATATCATATTCCTGCATTTTTTACTGTTTTGTTTATGGTGCAGCAGCTCACAGGTTAACATCTTGTATGTTAACATCTTAATACCATTGTATTAAATACTTCTGTTGGAAACACTGGAAGTTGTGATGCTTTATGAAAGCACTTTATTATCTGAGACCTGAATGTTGTCATTAGTAGTCTCTGCCCCTATCAAGTCATACAAGTTACAGGCATTTTGGGAAATAACACTTGTATAATTCAGTAATGTATTACAACATCGTAACAATCCCAGTGCATTTGTGTTTCGTACCTTTTTGGATAACAAGAGCTAGAATTTACCTTGAATCAACTTGAAGTTTCCTGTTAATGTTAGAATAAAGATTCTTATTCAAGAATACATGTGTAGATGGTTTTCCCTAGAAAGAAGGTTATATCTCCCATCATTGATGAGTTTGATTTAATTTTAAGCACTTGGCCGGTATTATTGATCACTGTTTTTTATGTGGAACAGACTATTCAAGTACATTGCAGATTTGACTTTTTTTTCCATGTCTTTTTGATCATTGTTATATCATTAATACACAGTACAGCTTCATCAGTGATTTTAAAAAGTCATTTCATGTTTTATTAATTGGGATGTATTGTGTTGATCTACTCCCAGCCTGCAACGAAACTGATTCATTCTACCAGCATTATAGCTGAGATGTGTTAACCTTTTGCCTGGCACCCAGAAGTTTCTGTATACTGTACCATCTAGCTTGTCCATGTCTTATCTAAACCTGTTGCCATGGGGGAACCACTAAATACTACATTAGTATAAAGAGTTCATTTCTGTGGAGAAAATACTCTTGCCACTGAGTGAAATGTCAACTAGTATAATGTTTTCTGTCTACACAGTATGTTGAAAAGCAACGATGCCCGTATGGCCTAAAACCACAATAGATGAGAAAGCCTTTTTGTATGCTATAAAACCACTTAATGGGCACCGAGAAATTCCAGGATGACTTGCAAAATCCTAAAGATTATCAGTTATGAAGATTGCCATTTCATGACTGCCTCGCTGTGGTCCTGAAGAAGTTAAAGTTTCTGTTACACAGCAAGGGAGCAGACTTAATGTCACCACAGAGAGTTCTTGAAGAGCTCCATCTTTTTGTGCCCACTATTCGTTACTGATATGCCTTCTAGATATGTGTTAGACTTCTGACTGATGCTGTTTCTCTTGGGGAACTTTTAACAACTGCAGTTAAAGTGACATAAGATTGAAAGTTGATTACAGCATAAGGTTGTTGTTAGTGTGACCACTAAAAGTAAATGACCATTTCTGGTGAATTCTGAAATGGTGCTGTTGCTTTCTGACCTCCACTGGAACTGCAGCACCATGGCATGCTGGGCTTGGGACTCTTCCTGAACTATATATATGTATGTATAAATTCAGTTAAATTCATCTGATGTATTAAGGTGAGATCTGACTCACTTCTTTAGTGTTATTTCGGAAGGAAATCAGTGCAGTATTTTTTCAGGACTGATACCTCTGCTTTAGAAGTGGAATAGAGTCCAAGGATGAAGTTCTGTAAACTTTGCCACTGGCTTCAGTGGAGCTAAAAATTCACCACTATTACACTTTTATTTAAGAAGATATTGTCATTGAGAATTATTGAGTTTAGAGATACTTAATTTAGTACAAATTATGAGGGTTTGTAAGAGTTAGTTTGTGAGAGTTAATCCCTAAAGTAAGATTGCCTTATTCTATCATCTGTTGCTAAATGAGCATAAAACAGTGGTAAGAAAATGCAGAGCTGTGACCAGGGCTAAAAATACCATTCTTTATTTTAACTGGAAATAAATGGGGAGCTTTCTCATTTCCAGTATCAACACATTTCAGTAAATGCAAAAGAACCCGCATGTTGAGTTTGTAATTGCTTTTCAGCAGGCCTGTTTGACTTGCAAGTATAGAAAATAAAGTTATTTCTAGTCTCCGTGAATTATTCTAAGTAATAGCTCCGAGTGTGACTTCTGTATTACCTGTAGGAATTCAGTGTCTTGGAGTCTGACTGTGTGTTCAGTGAACAGCAAGATGTGGGAAGTAAAGGAGTGGCAGTGATTAGAAGGGATACCTATCAGTTCAAAACACACAACCATGTTTTAGAACTAAAATGTAGTTCTAGCTAGGCAGATTAATGAAGAGTTTATGCTTTGAAACAGATTTTGTAGGTTTTTCTGTGATTAAATAGCATAAACAGTCTTTTCACAAGTGGAGACTGGATAGGACTAGCTGTTTATTTTAGTTTGGCTATACCATTTCTAGTTGGTTGGAAATAACCCTTTCACCAAAGTAAGGAGCCAAACAAGCACCACAGAAATCTGGATTATGTCTACAAAGATAAAAACATCGATTTGTTTTCAGTGAATGAGGCAGAATTCCAGCTAATTCTGGCTTCCTGAATGAGACTTTTAATGAAGCCCAGTGCCACCATGGCTCAAAATTATGGTGAGACTCTCTGTCTCATCGATCCTTTGGAGTCTACATCTGTCACTCTTTTTGAAGCTCTGTTAATATCACAGAATCCTGGAATGGTTTAGGTTGGAAGGGACCTTAAAGCTCATCCAGTTCCGACCCCTGCCCCGGGCAGGGACACCTTCCACTAGAGCAGGTTGCTCCAAGCCCCTGTGTCCAACCTGGCCTTGAACACTGCCAGGGATGGGGCAGCCACAGCTTCTCTGGGCACCCTGTGCCAGCGCCTCAGCACCCTCACAGGGAAGAGCTTCTGCCTCAGAGCTCATCTCAATCTCCCCTCTGTCAGGTTAAAGCCATTCCCCCTTGTCCTGTTCTATGTGCTCCTGTGAAAAGTCCCTCTCCTATCTCTGCCGGGTGATTGTTCTGAATTCCCTCTCATTCTTCTAGTCCCAGATAGTCCTTCAGACATGTGCTCTCCTCCTCAGTCTTTCCATCTCCACCATACCCTCTCCCCAAGCTTCATGGTTCTTCTTGCTCATTCTCTCCCAGTCCTGCAACAGGAAGAGCCTGCATTTGGAAGGGTGTAGAGAATATTTAGGGCAGAAATCATCACCACGTTTCAGGGACATCATCAGTGTTTCCAGCAGCATCGTACCCACATATTGTACCCAATATATTCAGAAAACTGCACCTTCAGACCCTCTTGCATATGATCTCACCTACTGAGCATAAAAAAAGCCAGGTTATGTTTCCACTTCCCAAATGATTTGTTTTCCTAAGCTAGTTGAAGTGATGGAGTGTTTCCAAGCCCTGACTCTGTGTCTGTCCTTGGGAGGCCGGGGTGCTGAGCTGTGTTCCTTGGTCAGGCTGGAGCATTGGCTGAGGAAGGTGCTGCAGAGGAAACACTGAGGAAGGATTGGTGATAACCCAGCATGACGGAGAGGAACCAAAGGTGGCTGCATTAACAGGTAAGGAGCCATGTGATTTACCTTTAGTTATGAGACAGATATTATTCTCACTGGGGTAATAAAAATGCACCGTGGAAAGCAAATTGTATAAATAACACCATTTATGCATGGTGTTAACTATGTATGTTAGCCATAGCTGCTAACAAAATGAGTATAACAGCTAGGAGGGTTATAATAAGCTCATTTTATATGAGTGTTTTTGGAAAGCGTGGTTAATAAGTATACAAGCACTTGCTAAACAGAACAATATAAATACATAAAATAGTATTTATAAATTAATCTATGTGCATTTTATAGCACATTTAAAGCTCATCTTGAGAGCTTTGCTTTTGAACATTATTAAAACAAATAGGAATATAAGTAGATGAAATTGGTGTATAAGCCTAAGTAAGTCTAGCATATGTTAATGCTATCTATATTAATATGAAACATATATTAACTCTCAAAACAGTGGCTCTTGCTGATCATAGACAAGTAACAGCTTGGAAGCTTTCTGGCTGCATCTCTTCATGGTTATGTGTTAATATTTTGATGTTTATTCATTTCCTTATTATTATAAGTATTCCCATCAGATTTTTGTGCTTCCCATCACTTATTTTCACTCGGGTTTTGACACATAATACATGTGTCTGCCAAAAGTCCTGCTGTGAGATTGCTATCAGGACAAAAGAAAGTGTTAGAAAGTCTGTTAAGTAGCGAGAAGCGAGCTCTGCAGGGACAGTCAGTCTGCAACCTTTGTGCTGCACAAAAAGCAGGGTTTATTTACAGTTTAGTCTGCTGCAGGCTTTAAAATAAATGTGTCAGATTTCATTCATTTCCTTTGTCGGTGACATCTGATTGTCGTTGTCCAGGAAGGATCAATGGAGCATTGTAGAGTATTAAAAAGAAATAATATTTTAAGGTCAGGGTACTGCATTTATGGCAAAAAGCTTGAGAATGAAATTGTAGGAATTGCTGACAGAGGGGAAGATTTCGATCGGATATTAGGAAGTTCTTCCCTGTGAGGGTGCTGAGGCGCTGGCACAGGGTGCCCAGAGAAGCTGTGGCTGCGCCATCCCTGGCAGTGTTCAAGGCCAGGCTGGACACAGGGGCTTGGAGCAATCTGCTCTAGTGGAAGGTGTCCCTGCCCATGGCAGGGGTTGGAACTGAATGAGATTTCAGGTCCCTTCCAACCTAAACCAGTCTGGGATTCCATGATTCCATGAAATCTGTTGAAATTCTGACTCAGTGTCAACACAGGAGCAGAAGAGTGTAGGCTGGATGGGACTTCCAAATTCTATTCGTTGCTTCTCCCATCTCCTCCAGGCTGAAGTAGATAAAGAACATGTCCACCATCCCTCACATGGATGAACCTTGCTGTTTGAATTAATCTCTAAGGAAGATGGCTCAGTAGGCTTCTTTTAGAGTGATTTCCTGCAGGGAATAGAATCGTAGAATCATAGAATCATAGAATGGTTTGGATTGGAAAGGACCTTAAGATCATCTAGTTCCAACCCCCCTGCCATGAGCAGGGACACCACACACTAAACTATGTTGCCCAAGGCTCTGTCCAGCCTGGCCTTGAACACCTCCAGGGTTGGAGCATTCACAACTTCCTTGGGCAACCCATTCCAGTGCCTCACCACCCTCACTGTGAAGAACTTCTTCCTTATATCTAACCTAAACTTCCCCTGTTTAAGTTTAAACCCATCACCCCTTGTCCTTCTTATTGAAATCTTTAAAGCCTGGTTTCTAATTTTCATGCTTTTGGTTGCAAGTTGAGCTTGGCTTGTTTTGTCCTACCCGAACACGAAGAGTGACCATTGAGGTTCCTCTTTGCCGCAGCTCTACACACTTTAGAAGACTATTGCCAAGTCAACCTGCTGTTTCTTTTCCCTAAACTACCTGATCCCAATTAACTTTCAAAATAGTCATTTTATTAAGGTATTTTGTTGAGTTTTCTTAAGTGTTCCTCACCTTGGTCCACTTTTTTAGTGTGGTGCCTGGCTGCCAGCTGCTCCAGTAATAAAAGTAATAAAGATTTCAGTGGTTTACATCAGCAAATAACTGTTGCTGTTTCAAAAGAATAATTGTCACTATCCTGACTGATCTGTCTGTTGAACACAGATGCCTATTTTCCCTTTATCTACCATAGTTCAGGAAAATAGGGTGAAAACCCAACCCTTGCTATACCAGCAGACATAATTTTTCCTCTCCTTAAATGCACTCGACCTGCAGCCACCAGAGGGCACCTTCCAGCTTGTGAAGTTCGTCATCCACTAACGCTACTTCTTGTGGGAGTATCTGCTGGATCTCTTTCATTAACATCTCGTTCTGAGCTTAACTTTTTTCCTCTGCTCCTAATTGTAGTATATCAGAAAAAAGCCAAAAATGGTCAGTTGAGGTTGAGAAACTTCTGTGCTTCACCGGTAGAATGAAGTAAAAATCAGCATTAAAAGCTATTTCAGGACAAATAGTCTAGGTTTTCTAACACTAGATTTAGTACATATACTACTAGTCTCAGTGGAATAGGAGCATTAGTAATGTCTGATACATTCTTTGTTGCATGCATTTTGACAGCTGCTCTGTTTCTCTATGGAATTGCAACACCTAAATCAGTGCATCCCAGGGAAAATCTCCAAAACTGAACAAAGTGCACTCGCATCTTCTGGTACGAGAGGTATGCATTGTGCTCACCGACTATCAGCTCTGCAGTTGCACTTCCAGTTACTAACAGCTTGTCCACATCCTTGCTGAGGCCTCTTTTCAGAAGCCAGCTGATTTTTAAGTCAAACACAAAACTTTATAGAGCATCGATTGTGAAAGCTCCAAAAAGTAAATCGAAGGTGCATTATTTTTCTGCTTTCTCCTTCTTCCCCTTTTCGCCTACGTTATTTTGATACTGGGATTTCTTTCTCACCTATGCAGGGAATAAATGATGTCAAAGCAAGGTTTCTAATAGTGAACGTAGAGGTCAGGAGACTGCTCCACTTTTCTACATTGCCAAGGGCACTGCAGCCCATTTGTTTTGTGACTATATTCTCTGTTGCTCAAGATGAAAGCAGCCAAAGCCAAATAAGTGGAAAAAACCACAGTTCCTAATTTTAAATTATTGTTTCATACCAATGCATTAGTGCTGTTCCCAGAAACCTGGAGGAGGCTTTGCTGCAACAGCTGCTGAATGTGTACTCAAGTTGAGATTATCCTCATCCCTGAAATATATGCAGTCCATAAAATCCCAGATGTCTTGTAAATACTTTCTTAGCTGGCTTCATTAAAGGCAGTAACTGCTTCCCAAGTTCAAGGTAGAAGGCTTCGAGGAACTGGAGTTCAGAGGAATGTCCTGCTCCAATTATTGTGCCTCTTCTCAAGGGACTGGGGTGCCTTGAGGCTCACGTTGGCCATCAGGGAGAGGGGACCTCTCCCTTGCTGGCCTTTCAAATCAGCACATTTGATTTCCTGGTTAGTGTATGGAATAATATACAATAGCAATACTATAATATTCTTCTATATTGTATTTTTATGCACTTCTTGCTATGGTAGCATCCTTGAGAGCTTGTGTACCTCATGATACCTCTTACAGCTTGTTCCCTCCATCTCCTAAAAATACTTTCATGGAAAAGCATTGTCACTCTTATGTTAACTGGGGATGTTCCATAGCATTACAAGACAGCAGTATTCCTGACACTTCCTTCTTTCAGTTGGAGGCTGACAGCACATTTCAGCCAGGAATAAATTAGCACATTCTTACCAAGTAGTAATAAGGGGATATGTGAGACGCTGCCGGCTCAGCGAGAATGAACATGGCAGCAGCCTGACAAAACTCCTATCGTAACATGACAGACTGGTTTGTGTTGGAAGGGACCTTAAAGCTCATCCAGCCCCAACC
>NW_009924157.1:48678-64172 GCF_000696875.1 Nestor notabilis | reverse complement strand
GGGCCAGCCACAGCTTCTCTGGGCACCCTGTGCCAGCGCCTCAGCACCCTCACAGGGAAGAGCTTCTGCCTCAGGGCTCATCTCAGTCTCCCTTTTCTTAGCTTAACGCCATTCCCCCTTGTCCCATCCTTACATGCCCTTGTAAAAAGTCCTTTATTTTTAATATATTAAATCTATATTTTTCTTTTATTGCCTTGTATTTTAAAATAATAATAATTATTAATACAATGGGAAAAGCAGAACACTGAGATAGGAAAATGATACTTGCTGAAATGAAAAATGGTTGTTCCTGACAAGGCAGAACTCTCCTAACAAAACCCCACTCAATCCAAAGGAGTGAAGTTGTCAAAACAGACCTCCCATTTACAAAGAGTAATGCATTTTCTATGCTTGAAGATTTCTGATGTTTTTTAACAGCTGATTTTCCATTTACTTTTTCTTTGGGGTCTTTTGTTGTGTCCTCAGTTTTTCTTTTGCACATACGAGCATCTTCAGTTCTTTAGAAACGGAGACATTTATCCATAGCCAGTAATTCAAAAGCGTATTTAGTCAAGCGAGGTGTGTTCTTCATTATTACCTTGCACAGTGACCTCCTAGGAGAGAACAAGGCATTGACATTTACGGTTGATAATCTATTGATTCATGGTGGAAAACAAAGGCAATCAGCAGAAGAGCTGTAATTGTTTCATTAAGTACAATGAAGCAACACATTGTACATTGATCCAAAGTGCCTTGGAGCTACAGCTTCACAATGTCATGACTCTCCCCATGGGCACCTTAGTTTTCAATTTGCTGGTGCTGGGAGGTGCTTTGATAGTCAAAAATCCCATCATTTTGAACCACTCTTGCTGAGTGTCACTGGGGCAGGGAAACTGCTTTAAAACCTAGGCACAGACTGCAGGATGGTTTCATAGGTGCACAGTTGTTGAGGCATTTACAAGTGACTCCACTTTGCTCAAAAGTAGGGTCAGGAAAATCAAATGTACTGATATGTGGCCTTCAGCGAGCCTCAGCTCTCTTCTGAATGGGGTCCATAGGGTATAATCATGTTTTCTCACTCTGTGCTGAGCAGAATTGATATGGTAGATTTAAATCCAGCAGGCTGTCCTCATTAGAAGTCCTGCAGTATTTAGTGATGTGTAGTGATGCTTGAATATTTAATAGAAAGCTTGATTCTGATCTAACAAGAAGGAGGTTTCCCAGCTGCTGTTCCAGCCAGCATCTGGGATCCTTTTCAAGCTTCGCCATGCCATTGTTCATAAGTGTATTTTATAGTAAGTAAAATCAGGATTGCAATCTCCTGAACAATCTGGAGGTACTACAAATGTGACAGGTAAGTGTCTGTGCATCTTGTTTTTACCGGAGATAAAAAGCATCTGGATCAAGAAATGTCTAGTGGAAGGTGTCCCTGCCTATGGTTGGGAGTTGGAACTAGATGAGCTTCCTTCCAACCCAACCCATTCTATGTACTATATCTATGTACTATAATTCTATAATTGTGTACTATAGCAAAGCTGTGAACACTTGTGCTTCTTAAAAGGTTTAATTTTGGGTGTAATGGGAATTTATAATTCGATGGTTTGCCTTAATCGCCTCCTCTGACTGTGGGGGCTCAACATGTTGACCACACGTCTTGTGATTTCATCCCTATTCTGAACATTTTCACACGTGGCCACGTCCCTTTTCCCTGCTGCACGCCTGCAGCTGTAGCTGTGGTGTGTCCAGGCCAGGAAGATCTCATGCTCATTGTGCTTCTCAACAATTTTACCTTTAGAAATGTGTGTGGGAAGATGGTCTCTGGGTGTTAGATGCAGTATCTGTTTTTTTTTTGTTCCTCCTGACTCAGTCCTATTTTTCAAGGATTCTACTGATAAGAAAAGCCATAAATTACCTGCAGCATTTCCTTGTGTTAGCTTGAACCAAGAAAAATGGAAGGCTTTTTGTCATAGAATCCTGGAATGGTTTGTGTTGGAAGGGCTGGATGGGGCAGCCACAGCTCCTCTGGGCACCCTGTGCCAGCGCCTCAGCACCCTCACAGGGAAGAGCTTCTGCCTCAGAGCTCATCTCAGTCTCCCCTCTGGCAGGTTCAAGCCATTCCCCTTGTCCTGTCCCTCCATCCCTTGTCCAAAGCCCCTCTCCAGGTTTCCTGGAGCCCCTTTAGGCACTGGAGCTGCTCTAAGGTGTCCCCTTCAGGAGCCTTCTCTTCTCCAGCTGCCCCAGCCCAGCTCTCTCAGCCTGTCTTTTATGTGCTAACTAGTTGCTTGGTTGCCTGCAGTTTTAAGCAAGGGTCTCCTAGTTTGGACAACAAGGCTTTTCATAGTAAGTGTGGTCATATTGAAAATAGAAAAGCCTTTTTAAAGCCCTTCAGCAAAATGGCAAAGGGCAGTTACAGCTCTTCTCATGATGACGGTACAAACCTTCACTAAACTTCTAATGATTCTGATGTTTATAGCTTGGAATATTTCACACATATGTTCCAACTTTGCATTCACAACATTTGTTAAACCAACAAGTCTATAGCAGACATGATAGCTACCATCAGGAAACTTGTTTGACAGTTTAAACAGACAGCATCTGTGTTTCCTACATTTCATAGTACACAAAAAGAACGAGGATTGCCCGTAGCTCAATTAATTCAAGATGTTGTCACATGCTGGAACTCTGGTTTGGAGATATTAAAAACATCTAACTGAAAAAAAGGGATTTTGCTCTTGTATTTGGCTGAGTTTCATCAATAACACCTCCTCGGTGGGATATTGCTGAGAGTTGGCTTGAGTTTAGGGAATTAAGATGAATTGGTGTACATCAGAGCTGTCCTCCTGTGCTTCAGCTCTGTCTTTGTTGAAAGTCAACTTAGGATTTTCAAATTTCAAAGCAATGTAAGAGACTTTATTGGGTACCATAGAAGGTTTGTGTTGGAAGGGGCCTTAAAGCTCATCCAGCTCCAACCCCTGCCACAGGCAGGGACACCTTCCACTAGAGCAGGTTGCTCCAAGCCCCTGTGTCCAACCTGGCCTTGAACACTGCCAGGGATGGGGCAGCCCCAGCTTCTCTGGGCACCCTGTGCCAGCGCCTCAGCACCCTCAAGCATCTTTTAAAATAGCACTGAAATTGTCATCGTTATCAACAAAAAGGCAATCAGAAAAGAGATGAGACCCCAAATGCAGCAAAACTAAAATGCTGGGCTGTTAGTGCTGTGAAATCAGGGCAGCGGCAGGAAATCAGAAGTGAGTTCTCTATCTGCTTGATGGGAGACATCCTGTATTTGCATTTTTATACTGTGTAATGACAGTCAGTGCACTAATGATCAGTCAAAATTGTCATTCTCTGTGTTAGTGGAGTAAAAACCAGAACTAAACCAGATACAAAGCAAAACACTATACAGTGATAACACCAGCCACTGTAGGTTAGTGTGGTCCATTGATAAAGGACACTTGTAGGGAACGGGTGCATTGCATGGCTTGGGCTTAACAGACCACATAAATAGAAGCTTAAGGCTAAGCCATAAGGAATGTTTTGATGAAGAGAGCCAGGATACCACAGTGTGGTCCAGCATTGCTATTCCCTACAGAGGACTGAAAACACTACAAGATTTTAGTTAGAACTAATAGGACTGTATTTTGGCACCTGGTGCAAGATTTTCCGGATCTATGTTGCTATAAAGACCCAAGATAAAATGAAGATTTGCTCTTGTATAAGAAAATCCCTTCAACTTACCTTAAAAATGAGTGGACAGAAGAAGTGGGAACGTTTTCCCAGAAGCCATAATCATGGATCAAACTGTGATAGCCGTGTTGAGTGGTATCTGAGCCCATGATTTCATCTGTTGGCTTCAGTAAGGCTCTTTGCAAGGTAAGATATTATTGAATGTGTTATGTCTGAGCCTCTGACTCTTGCCTCCAGAGCTACTTCTGTACAGGAAGTATACTTCTGTATAGGAACTGTTCATCTGTGCCATGGACGTGCTGTTACAGTGGCTCATGTCTCTGATGACACCAGTCCACAAATACACCAGTTTTGGGTTGGTGTCTTTATTGGGTGTCAGCTCAGAAATCCTTCCCCACCCAACTTTCTGGCTTCTTTAATAGAGGACATGCAGTGAAAATCATGCTCACTTGTCTGGAAGTTTATGGGTTGACCTGAGTATTGTCTCTGGGGAGGACTCTTTGGGTCAGTCAAAGTGAATGGAAACCAAATGTGTCTGTTTTCATGTTTACCCTTTCCACAAGCATACATAGCACATATGCAGTGTGCAGCTGCTACCCTGAAAGAGGTTTTTTCCCCTGGTATTTGGGGGATCTGTACTTTAAGAGCACATCCTGTTGATAGCGCTGCAGAAAGAACAAAGGATGCTGGACTGCCTCACAATTCATTTAGCAAACTGTCTGGAAGGGTTTCAGGTAAGTTATGACAACAGTGAAGCTGAGACAGTCAATGTACAGTGCACTTCAGTAAAGAAAAGGCAACAAAGTCAATGCGTTTCCCTTCTGCTTCTACCAGCTCCAGGAGAAATGAGACGAAAGGTGAGATTTCCTTGGGCGTAGATTAACATTTATTGTTATCAATTAGAGCCCTCAGCTTCTGACCTCAAACACTCCTGAGAGTTTCTTCCCCCTCCTTTAGTTGCTCCTCAGTGCTGATTTTGGCTTTGGCGAAGTGCTTTGCTGTCATCTTCAGCAGTGAAGGTTCCTCAGAGCCAGAGCTGCTGTGACGCTGTGTTTTGCTGCAGTGTGGCCAGCCGGGCGCATCTCTAATGCATGGGGCAAAGCCTGACAAGAGGAACATAATGCTGAGCCACTTTATCCATTGTAGGCACCATTCTTCCTTCTGTAAAACAATATTAGGCAGAAGACTCCTGCTTTTATGGTTAGTTAATGGCACTCTTGAACTGGAAGTGGAGAAAGATTGTATTTTGCCACACAGGTGCCAGGTTTTCCAGTGAAGACAAAAACATGGTGTAGGAACTTGCTCCAGCAACGTAACATTCACCAGCCTGAATGTTCCATCCCTTGTAGTTTAGTCCCTGTTTGTTCCCTTCAGAGTGTAAATAATGGTGCCTTTTCCTTCCGGTATTTTTTGTATCAATAACCAAGTCTCTGGGTAGTGAGATGATGTAGAAAATGTCAGCAATTGATGGAAGGGAAAGACATCATATAATCCATCTACAGAGAAACCAGCCATAGAAGCCCTAAGACCCAAGTGCTGTGCGTGGCTTCATAGTTGGCAACACGTGCAGCTCCTGTTGTTAAGCTGCAGCCAGTCCCCACCTCAGGTACCTCGTAGCTCTGGGTATGCAGTTTATGAACCAGCTGATGAAGCAGTAGTAGTGGGAAGCCTCAAGCTGGCTTTGACCTGATGTTTTCCTTTCCTTGTTTTATTTGCCCAACAGTTTCAGCAACTAACCATTATCCTTCTCCCTCCTTTTAGGTGGATGGTTTCCTTCCAATCCCCACTATTTTAGGGGCTCGGATGAGCTCTCTTTTCCCTGCTCTCTCCTTTCCCCACCTCAGCAGTGGGCTGGGAGAGGGGACACATGTGATGGGACCCATCAACCTTGGGGAAGAGCACATAATGAAACCCTTTCCTGGTTGAATAGGCTTGCAGAATGTCGACCAATTTCCCCAGCCAGGCAGGATCTTTCAGAGTCATTCTATTTACTTCTGTTGCTGTTGCCATAGTGAAAGACACTAATTCACCTTTGTGTGAAACTTAATAACGATCAGCCCATCATTCACTTTGCAGACCGTTAGAAATGCTTGTGCTGAATTTGAGAGATGGGCTTTTCACAATCGATTAATCCACTTGCTAAAGAGTTGGTTCTCTCATTCTCTTGTGCAGGATCCTTACAGGGCACCAAGGAGTTGCTGTACTTGCTTTGACTACAGTTGTCTGGCAATAGGCAAAAGGCACACAGTGGCTGGGGTTTGAGCTAAATGCCAAGATTACCTTTGGTATGAACATTCTTTGCTCTTCAGAGGGGAATGGGGCTGCATAGGAAACCCCTGCAAGGTACTGAGAACACTAAATTGACCTGACACTGATCAGAAATAGCCTTTTAGGGGATAAATTAAAGGGGCTGTTTTACGGACACCAAGGCTTGCATTTGGACTGTTCAGCAAGCTAACAGGGTGGCATATTGGGCAGAGCCAGATTGCAAGTGGCAGTGTGCTGTGGGTTGGTCTGCATGGGTTGCATGTTATTGGAGGACAAAATGCACTAATTTACCCTTTAAAGCAAAAGAGCTGCTTTTGGTTTGGAGGTGTATGGACACCACGGCTGTGATCAGAAGTCCTGATTGAGGTGGGATAACAAGGATTGCTCGGACGGGTTGTGGAGTCTCCTTCCCTAGAGAAATTCAAGGTCCATTCCAACCTCAGCCATTCTGTGATCTGTGATAAAGCCTCGTTTCTTGGTGTTCTCCAAAATTAATGTAAAAAGGCAGAAATCATAGAATCATATCATAGAACCCCAGAGTGGTTTGTGCTGGGAACTTAAAGCTCATCCAGCTCCAACCCCTGCCACGGGCAGGGACACCTTCCTCTAGAGCAGATTGCGCCAAGCCCCAGTGTCCAACCTGATCTTGCACCCAACCTTCTCCCTACTGCATTTTCGTTTAGCTGTGGAATCAAAAGAACAATTGAAAAATATTAGCCTAAATGTGCTAGCTCACAAACCCCTCTTTTTTTAACCAAGCATCACTCGCCCAAAGCCAAAAGAGCAGCTGAGCTTTATAAAGTTACTATGAGCAAAAAAGAAAATATAAAATTCAATCTTTCAACTCAAAATCTGCTGTGTTGCTTTAACAGCTGCAGATAAAGGTGCTGTCTGTACCCAAATCTGTAAGCTGACAGTGGGGAAAACGTTGTAAGAAGCAGCATGGTTTTAATTTATATAGGCAGACACAACTGGCTGTGAAAGGAGGAAGCAAACAGGTAGAAACAAACCACTGTGAGCACTGGGATGTGTATGCATTTCACTTACAGTGAGGATGTCTGAGCCGTGTCACTTTGCTTACTGGGGTGCCTGAGCGGTGAACGGATGTTTCTCACGTTCAAGCAGCAGCTCCATCGTCTCCATCCAGACTTGAATCACTGCAAAGAGGTTCATCCAACCCCCCAAACCCCCCAAATCCAAGCTGTGGTGGGGGATCCCCTTGGCACGGGGTGGCTGAGCTGCGGGCAGCCCCCGGGCCGCGGCAGGGATCCCCGCATTGTGCTCCGGGTATCAATGCTCTCAATGGGATTAGCGTGGAGAAGGGGCGAAAGGCTGTGGGAAAACCTGCGTGTGTCATATTTCTCTCGTCTGCTGCTGCTGACAATAGGGTTAAAACAGTTAAGAGCAACTGTTGGAGTAGCTCGATTTTGAATTATGTATTCATGAATCTGCATAATGGCCTTTCAGCTGCCGCATTGTTGTTTAAAGCACAGGCTGGGGATTGTGAGAGGGGATGGGATGGAGGGGAGGGGAAGAGGGATGGAGAAGCACAGAGGGTGGAAATGTGGAAAACTAAGACTTAATCAAAGGAGAGTGGCAAATTGTATGAAATGAGATTTTCTCCCCTGCTTACACTGGGCCTATGAAACAAGTTTTCACTTGGAAATGCTGACTCCTCTCCCAGCCTAGTAACACTTGTGTTTTCTCTCTTGACTAAGTGCTTAGAGCCCTAAAAGGGAGTAAAGCTAAGCTATAACTGCATATACCTGCTCTGCTGATCCTACTCACCCAGGTACTACTGGATTTTCCTGTTTCTTATATAGGCAAGATGAGCAATGAGCTACCCTGGTTTGCTTAATGCCAGGCTGCACAATAAGGTGTCCAGGAGAGGAAGAGAAATGTTGGGAAAAGGGTGGAGAGATGGGAAGCAGCCAACAGGGGCCAAGTTGCTGCCCAGTTTTGAGTGCCAATATACAGATCTGTCTTACTAGCATAGTTGCCTTTTAGATATGTTTGAGGACTTCTCTCCTACAACAATAGCTGTAGGCCCCCAGGAAGATGAGGGTCATGATGGGCAGGAGCGGTAGGAGGTGGTGGCTTTGCCATCAGCCCTGCCCCAGGAGCCAAGCCAGGACTCAGTGCACCAGAAACTATCCTTCTTCTGCTGGCTTAATGGGCACAACACAACATTGGGGTCCAAACATATTTTCTTGGGAGCAAAAATGATTTTCTATTTATTCCCCTCCCTTTTCCTTTATCCGCACCCCTCCCCACCCCACCCCCAGTTATATAGGAAATATAACTGGGAAAATATTTTCTCCCCCCTCCCAATCCATTCCAAAATGCAGGAGCCTCTAATCATGCTGGGGTAGACCCTCCTCAAAGCCTTCAAGACCCTTGCTCAGTGTGCCAAATGTGCTCCTCGACTCGGAGAACACATCCCCTTTATTCCACAGCTCTGGAAAGTTGAAGAATTCTCTTTCTGCTCCAAGTCCATGTTCAATTTGCATGAATGTGCCCAAATAAACTTGCTGATTTGGCACAGCGAGCTTAAAATTCATTACTAAAACATACATTATAAAGTCCCCAATCAGCTAGATGTGGCCTGTGTTACTGCTTAACAGACATGCACATTGTCAGTTGTGACAGCCTCTGGAATTTGGCCCAAAGCTGCAATGGCTTAAAGCACAGGGATTTTCCATAGCATCTATTTTTAGTAATTATATAGGCTCTGCTCAAGGTAATACCTGCACTGCTCTTGATGTTCAATGTATTTATTCTCCCTGTGAGGTCAGAAGGAATGAACACAAGCCAGTTTAGCCATGTTGTAGCTGGAAACCTGTGGGGTTTATGCCTCTTCTCTAGATGTGAGGCACAACCGTGATACACCACAAGTTTGAGGCCTTTTTAGTGCACTAGGTACAGTTACATCTATTTCCAGAAATGTCAGGTGTCCCCCTGTTGTAGATGGATTTTAGACAATGATGTGCTGTGTTTTTCTAACGCCTCATATTCTTCTTACACATGTTCTATATAAAGTATCACACTTATGTAGATTTAAATATTATCCATTTCGCACAACAACTCTACTTTCATTTCCAGGAACTCATAAGCTAAATAGGAGATGCATTTGTCTTAACTGAGTTATAAAGTGACTTTCTGGAAGCAGATTGTGACTTGGTTTTTGTTCTTTCCCTGCCTGGAGCAGCAGCCGCTGAGCTGGTCCCACTTGGGCTGCCTGGTTTTGCTCCATCACGTAGCTACACTCACTGTGTGAGGCTGTTGCTGTGATCCTGCCTGTGGCTCTCCTTCATGGAGCTACAGCTGGGCCTGTATCTTCTAACTTCTTCCTTTTGTGCCATCTGGGATGAGTTTTTCCCTCCTGCCACTCATGTTATCTTATGTTTTGCCTGGACGGGGCTTATCCTGAGTTAGTACCTGTCTCCTGTGACTCATGTTTCGCTGCTGTTTGGCTTGTTACCCTACGCCATCGCCTTGAGTTGCTAGTGGATGAGCAGGCTCTATCCCAAACCAGGTTTTGCCTTGGGCTGGATTGTTTAAAGCTGCACAGACTCATCCTCCTGTCCTGGTACCCTTTGCACATCTGCTTTCTGCATCCTGTGTGCCTGAGCAGCAGATAAATGCTCTGGCTGTGCTCAGATTTGAGCGGTGTCTCTGCATTGTGATGTCAGCTCTTTCAGCTACTGAGATTGCTGTAAAATTCCTTCACATAAAACCTGGGCTTGTATGTACAGCTGCTCCCTCACCTTGCCTCTCATGGCACTTGATGAATTTTGGCCAGTTCCAGAAAATGAATGCTTTTACTGTTTCATTCGCTCAGAGTGAAGCTCTGTTGGGCTGCCTGGAGATGCAAATAGGTGCCCAGACCCTGGCTCTGCACAACTGTGTCTTCCTCCTCCATTTCTGTACCCTCAGAGATCTGCCTCCTATTTACTTTGGCTGCATCCCATGTGTTTTCTTCATGGTGCTCTGAACTGCTTGAGATGAGCCTGTCTTTCCTCACTGGTGCTTCCTCCACCTTTCCTTCCCCCCAGCACAAGTCTGCGGTGTGTTTGCTCTGCCATGTAACTGTTATTTAGTGTTGTTCATTAGGAATGGGGTTGCTTCTTGTTCCAAGTACACCAGTGAGTTGGCTGTAAGTCATCTTCAGAGCAGGCACGTAAAGGGACTTTGTGTCTGTTCATGTTCTGCCATTGACATTCTCCTCAATAGAGTTATTACCTCTTCAGTGCTGCTTTTACCGTTAAAATGATGCTGCGAGGGCTGGAGCAGCTCTGCTCTGGAGCCAGGCTGAGAGAGCTGGGCTGGGGCAGCTGGAGAAGAGAAGGCTCCTGAAGGGGACACCTTAGAGCAGCTCCAGTGCCTAAAGGGGCTCCAGGAGACCTGGAGAGGGGCTTTGGACAAGGGATGGAGGGACAGGACAAGGGGAATGGCTTGAACCTGCCAGAGGGGAGATTGAGATGAGCTCTGAGGCAGAAGCTCTTCCCTGTGAGGGTGCTGAGGCGCTGGCACAGGGTGCCCAGAGAAGCTGTGGCTGCCCCATCCCTGGCAGTGTTCAAGGCCAGGTTGGACACAGGGCTTGGAGCAACCTGCTCTAGTGGAAGGTGTCCCTGCCCGTGGCAGGGGTTGGAGCTGGAGGAGCTTTAAGCTCCCTTCCAACACAAACCAGTCTGGGATGCATTCTGTGATCCGTTCTATGAAATGGCTCTGACAGTCCTTCACCAGAGCTCTGTAAGCTGGATATCCTTTCCTCTGAGTTTAAAAATGCTTTTTCTATTATGATATTCATGATTTATCTGTCTCTATCCCACAAAGACTATCTCAAGCTCTTGGTTCTCTGCCAGTGGCTATCGTCATTCATTCTTTCTGGGTTGTTCAGCTGCCACTGCAGTGTGGAGGCATTTCTATAAGCTTAGAACAGCTTCTCTTAAAAATGACTGTTGTAGAAGAGAGTTTATTCCTGTGTCCTGCAAGTGATCCCACCTCTATTTGCCAAGGGTTTCGTCTTCCAGATTAAACACAGACCCCAGGGTGTTTTGCTTCCCTTCTTCATGATTTGTCTGTGGGATATGTGTCAAGAGAGTGTTATCTCTCTACAGCCTCTTTCTATTTGAGATCACAGGATTCCCTGAACACTTTTAGTAGGTGTTCTAGAGTTCATTATGCCTGGCAATGGCACATCATCCACTTCTTGCCTCTTCTCCTTCATGAGGTAGAAAGAAAGAAACTTTACTTTCCTTTTCTCCTCTTTATTTCCCTCCTGGTAAGCTCTGGAGTCAGACTCAGTTCTTGCTCCCATTGCTTGCACAAGTGTTTTTACTCCAGGAACTCAGGTTGCTTGGCAGCCTGAGTTCATGTGACTGAGCCCAAACTTGTTTTCCTGTTAACTTTATATAAGATTCAATATTCAGAGCCTCTGCTATCCTTGTATGTGTATTTGTCATCCCTCTGATGTGTGACAGATGTGTATGACACAAGTCCGTGTTCATAAACCATACATGCTGGCTCACATGAGAAGTAGGGCTCCAGTACACAATCACATTTCCCTGTGTCAGCAGAAATTTGGGAACAAGCCTTGTGTGTGCTCCTGACCTTTCGCAGAAGTGGTGCAATTCATCTTAATGCAATCTGCTGTGAGAGGGTGTTTTGGTAATTCTCATTATGTTGCCTTTGCTGAGGGCTAAAAGCATGCATGGAATGAGCTGTAATGCCTCATCTGGTGGGTAACAGCTGATCATGCACTGAAGTCATGTGAGATGTCTTACTGCAGAAATCCTGGGGGATAGAGCCATAGAATTATTTAGGTTCATCAAGTCCAACTGTTAACCCAGCACTGCCAAGGCCGTCACTATAACCATGTCCCTCAGCGCCACATCAACGTGTCTTTTAAGCATCTGCAGTGATGGTGACTCCACCACTGCCCTGGGCAGCCTGTTCTAGTGCTTGGCAACCCTTTCAGGGAAGAATTTTCTCCTAATATTCAACCTAAACCTCCCCTTGTGGCCATTTCCTCTTGTCTTGTCCTGCTTCAGACAGCACTGACCACGAGCAGCAGTTGAGGACCACAGTAGCCACCTTGGTGCCTTGCTGGTAGCTGTGCCAGGAGGTGATTCACCTCCTGAAGGGGCAGGGACTATCCTTTACTAAAGGTTGTGCAGCACTTTGTGGGTCGCAGACTTGGTCGTAGCCCCCAGGTGATACTTGGAGTCAGTAACTATAATACCAGTATTCAGGTAAACCAGCAAATTACAGCCTTGACTAATCCTTGCTACTGATCCCCACTCGAGACCAGTGGTTATGAGGGATTATGAGGCTCCACAACAGTGATTTGAATTATTCTTTCTCATTTGCCTTCCTAAGGACAGACCACCTAATTCCCTGGAGATCCCAAACAGCGTGAACTAAGAGTTCTAGGCTTTATGGCCTGGTGCACAGGGGATTTACTGCTCTGAGATGATGAACATTCTTGAGGTAATTTAACATTAAATGAAGGAAACCATAGCATCAAACTGTAGCATTTCCAAGTAACTTCTGCAATGGAATATCATTCTAGATGTCTGTGACATGTCTGATTTCTTTGAGGCTGGATTTATAACTTTATTTAACCAGTGCATGAAACCTAAAAACCAGAGATGTGCCTTTTTGGGAAAGTATGAATACATCCTTGGCACTAGTTGAGAGGAAAAATGTAGGTAGGTTGTAGGGCACAGGCCAACAAGCTTGTCACTTTGGATGTAGAATATGAGGCCATAATACTGATTTTTTTCTGCTGCTTTTAAGCAGATTGATGGATAAAATACTGCGCAGTCTATCAAGCTGGTTGTGTTACCTGTGTCCTCTGTTTATTAAATATTGACCCACTCCTGAATGATTTCAGGGAATGGAAATATGAAATGAGGAGAATAATTTACCAGATAATGCTTTGCAGTGCTTTTTCTAATATTCTCCTATTTCTAATTGTCTCAGAGAGAATACATTTTACTTTAATACCATGGTACGTACATGAAATTTTGGACAGTTACATTTCTGGTATGCAAAAGCATATGAATAAAGTAGTGCATTGCACTGATTTTCATTTAGGTTGGTTTTCTCCCAAATGGCAGTCATTCTGTTCAGGAGAGTCAATCCAGCAAAGAGTTTGCATTGCAACTGCTTTGGAAAAGTAGTGCTTGATTGCTCTCAACTGGAAAAGCCCAGGCTGCACTGGAAAAGCAACACTTCAAAGAAAATGGTCCTTTTCCCAAGAAGTTCTTAAAGAACTGTGATATATTCCAGCAAAATGCAACACGGGATTTCATTCTCATTCATATGTAAGAAAATAGTGTTAAAGTTGTCTTTCTGAAGCAATCTTTTTTCATGCAGTTATAGGCTTGCATTTGTTCCTGGCCCTGCATGTATAAGCAGTGGAGAGGAGGAGAGGCTTCTTAAAACTCTGTTTTAAAATGGTGTATTTAGAGTTAAAGTATAAGCTCACGTGGATCTAGATAAGACTCTGGGGATCTTCTATAATGAAGACAATGAGTTAGGAAAGTAAACACTTGATCATACAAGAGCGTTAACGCACATTTAAAAGCCCAGACTCTGAAATCCTCATAGAATTTATCAACTACTTGGAATGTTTTCGCTAAGTAAATTGCCTCTTTCTACCTTAGCAGTTTTGCTTCGTGTTGACTTAAAGCCACTCTTGTGTTTGGCACCCTTGACTCTCCCCTCGCTGCCACTCCATCCAGTGACAGGTCTCTCATGGGTTTCGATAGACCCACATCAGCCCCTCAGTGAAGAGCAGCAGGAGCAGAAACTGCAGGAGCAGCAGAAACTGCCATGGTATTTGCTGGGTGTGCTGTGCATCTCCCACCTCGTGGCTCTGCTTTCATTGCCCTTCACAGCTATCGTGTCGCAGAGTCATTGCTTCAAACCAACCCTAATGAGTGTCTTAATGGTGGTGCGAAGCTGATTCCCAGAGGTCTTCTGCTCCTTGACCATGTGTATGCTTTCAGTGTAATGAAGTGATAGTCACAGCCTGTTTTCCTGGTGTAACAGATTCAGATGCTTTTTTAACTCCAACAATTGAAGATGGAAGCCACTTAAAAAAATTAAGTTAGAAGTTAGCTCGACACTGTGCAAGTTGTTGGGTAAAAATGGTCTTGTCAGAGAGGGAGAGGTGTTTTAGAAACGATAGCTACAACATCACGTGTTTCATGGCATCCTACTGCACGTGCAAATTCAATTAACTCTACACCTGGATGCCTGGAACTATGTATAACTGCATGTGAATCTTACACTGAGGTGCAGTCATACTCATGCAGTCTTGACGGTTGAGAGTAGGATTTGTGAAAGTGTGTGGAAGCTCAAATCAAAAGCCAAACCCAGGTCTCCTCACCAGCTGTATTATTCTTTCTTAAGACTGTGCTCACCCTAAGCCAGAATTTGGCCTCTTTGTAGGTAGCATGATGCTGACTTTCATACTTTTGACTTCCTACGTAAGGCCTCATCTGTCCTTCAATGTTGTACTGCACATAGCTTGAGAAGTAACTGAAAAGACCACATTGGAGGAAGTGGTTAACAATCCTATCTTGGTGTGTCCTTCCCCCCACCAATTTCCTTGCTGTTTAATAAGGAAGTTGTCCCTACATACTCCTTAAACTCTATTTTGTAAACCTCTGTGGCATTCAAGAAAATACCAGGATTTATTAACATCCCCTTAATCCTTTACATTGGCTCTTTTGAAGGTGGAATGAATCCCACAGGCAGTTTGTTTTCTTCTTGAAAATGTCTATAAGACTGGATGCAGAAATGTGCATATTGGAGTAAATGTGTTCTTTTAATTAATTGAGCATGTTTTTTCAGGGTATATTATTAATTGTTAGAACTACCTTAAAAGTAAGCAAAACCCTGTCAAAAATGGTGATTGAATAATATGTACAAAGGAGTAAGAGAGAGCTGCTGGGTGAATACTGGTTTAATCAGATGATGGTGAAGGAGAATTGCCTCTCACCCTAATTCCAGTTGGGACTTTTCATCTGGCACAGCCACGTCTCTGAATCCCTACAGATACAGTATTTGCAAACTTAATCAGGAGCAACAGGTTTTTCTCATGACCTATTGTATAGTCTCCCTTCTGAATGGGCTGTTGTGCTGTTGCATCTGCAAGCAGCTCTGGCTGCAGCATAAAGAGCTCTGCTCTGCCCTTGTGCCCCTCTGCATTTCACACTGGTGCGTGGAAATGGCACTACACATCTCTGCTTTCATCTGACACCGAATGGTTCATTTTCCTCTCTATTCATGGAGGATTTAATTGCCCTGCACATCAAAAGCGGGATATCCCCCAATTACCATCCTCCTGCCTCAAAAATAACTAACCGCCTATCTCAGGAAATTTGCCAAGAGATCCAGGCACCCGAAGGAGAAGTGTCCAAACACAGGCCAGGGGAGCAGGGAGAAGAGAAACTGGCACAGATGGGCAGGTGTTTGTTAAAGCTCTCCTTTTTTTCTGTGCTCCTGCAGAACTTTCCATCTCTTGGAGCATGGTGCTTTTCAGC
>NW_009924157.1:39256-48647 GCF_000696875.1 Nestor notabilis | reverse complement strand
GGAGATACACAACTGCCTTCTGACAACTTGCAGGGCTTATGCCCCTCTACCCCAAACGAAGGTGCACGGTATTACCACTTCAACAGTGCCTTAGCAGTGATTTTGCAAAGTAATAGATGTCCTTGCCTTAAAAATACTTCTCTCCACCTCCTGCCACTTAACCTATTTGCCAGTTTTAAAGAAATATTGATGTAAAAAATCAAATCAGACGCAAAATGAGTCAAGAACTAGGATTTTTGTGAAAAACTACCTGTCAGGTTGTTATAAGGTTGTTGAATAGTCTTACAGACAATTAAAACTGATCTTTTCATCAAAAGGCAATAATCCTCCCAGTTCTCAAAATTTCAGGACAATGCTTCTATGTTGTTTTTTCCTCATCACCCCTTTTTCTGCCTGGATTTCTTTTGTACCTGTTTTACACACCTACTAGAAGATGAAGCTCTGTTTTGTCACTAGTAGGGTTTTTCTAAAACAAAACTAAGTCTGTCTGTATTTCCACCGTATGGGAAGCTTGCTGGGTGTTTGTAAAGAGTTTCCCTTCCGGCCTTGCTGCAATGTAGATCTCAGCAAGAAATGGTGGGTTAAAACATTTGCCATCTCATGCAGGAGTCAGGAAACTTTCTAGGCTGATTAGAGAGATACGTCTTCAAAGGAAACTAGGAACTCAGAGAAGACTTCACTGGAGCTGCATATCAAGGTAAAGAATGCCTTTGAATTGGTAAGCAACGAGAAAATTATTCAAACTCCCTAGAGCTTGCTTAAATAGGACAGTCTGGGAAAAAACTGGCAGTGACTTGAAACCTTTCCAAAGAGACTTTCCAGACATGAAAACCGGCTTCTGGTCACATCCTGCATCCAAACCCTTTCCAGGATGCCGAGGATATGCTTTACTGGAGCCATTAACTCCCCAGGGAACTGGCGAAGTGGTAGCTGGGTAGATGCTTTAGTGGTAATTTGCATTACCACATGGCTGGGGCTCCCAACCATTTAGGTTAGCCCAAGTAAGACTCATTCTTGACCCTGTCCCTTCTTCCTCTTACCCTGTCTTGCTGTGTTATGACAGTGCTGAATCCACTACAGCTTTTCTGAGTAACAGTTCAGAAATATCTCGTGTGTGTGTGTGTGTGTCTCAGCCCATGCACAAGGTGCACCTTTTGGCCCTGATCCTGCAAATACTTAGCAATGTTCTTCAGCACATGAATAGTGTCCTTCAGGGAAATGGCATGTTTATGTGCTTCAGGTTCAAGATAGTCGGTATTAGGGCTTCTGATGACTTTGCATGTATGTTAGTGTGGCAATTTCAAGTGTCTGTGTAGAAACTAAGAGCTTAAAAGTGAAGGAAATGGAGAGGGACAGAAGTGTTTTCAAGTTTCTCATGGAGGGAGGCAGGCATGAGGAGATGGTGTGTTTCTGAAGATTGTTTAAGCAGCTGGAAAAAGTGCCATTTGTCAGAGGGTTACGATAGTCTGGTCTAGACAAGAGTAGTGCCTGAGCTGGTTTCCAAATCCCGACAAATTAATGTGTGCTGCAACTTGGAAATAGAGCTCAGATTTTGACAGAGATTTCTGATGCATTAATACAGGTACACACACATTAGCATATGCACATGCAGGGGGAAAATTCCATTTGGTTTACTGTGTGGATTTATCCCTGTGGTTTGTAAGGTGACTATCAGTCACTAGGACCACAAACATAGCAGGATGTTTTCAAATGCCCAATTCAGGCTAATGGAAAGCCCTTTTTTCCCCTTGCCACCAGCTAAAAAACTTCACTAGCTGTCTTTCAGAGCTGGGTTGTAGACAAGCGGGTGGGAAGCAGAGGCATCACCTCACTGGACTGTGTGAACAGGCAAGCGTAGCTGGAGATCATCTTCATTAAAAGGATGATCAAATTCAAATTCAAATCATCATTCTGGTTTTCTGAATACTTCTCCCTTGTTACTATTCCATGTCAGACCCCCCTGACCCTTCTCCCTCCTCTTCCTCCTCCTGAGGACAGTGTGCTGGGCAGTGCATTCTAGTATCTAAAGGGGCTCCAGTACCTAAAGGGGCAAACAAGAATGATGGAGAAAGAAAGACTTTTTACAAAGGCCTGTAGGGACAGGACAAGGGGAATGGCTTGAACCTGCCAGAGGGGAGATTGAGATGAGCTCTGAGGCAGAAGCTCTTCCCTGTGAGGGTGCTGAGGCGCTGGCACAGGGTGCCCAGAGAAGCTGTGGCTGCCCCATCCCTGGCAGTGTTCAAGGACAGGTTGGACACAGGGGCTTGGAGCAACCTGCTCTAGTGGAAGGTGTCCCTGTCCGTGGCAGGGGTTGGAGCTGGATGAGCTTTAAGGTCCCTTCCAACACATCAGTCTGTAATTCTATGATTCTAGGATCCTGCTGCAGAAGGCTGTATTTTTGCTGGGATAAGAAAACCATCTGTTTATTGTCTCGGAAAAGTCCTGCAGCTTTTGTAGGTGTAATAACACACAATTTCATTGTCTGAAAGGGGGTATGGCTCTTATTTTTGACCAAGACTGAGAAGACTCAGAGACGTCAGCTCCAGCGTTCCCTGTTGTCAGCCTCTTTCGGACTGTCCTGACCTGTTTCATTAAAAGCTGTTCCCCCTCCACCCTCCCCAAATGTTGTGTTTAATGACAGATTTTCCCTGCTAGTGTTGGTTTTCATTACTGGTCTTTGCACTTCCAGCATCTGGGAGTAGCGAACAGAGCATATGTTCATATAATTTATTTATATTTAGGGAAAGTGTGGTGTAGGTTGTGCAACCTGAAATTCCCCTTCGGATGGCTGTTTCCTTGATGTGTTAGCACAGTGTTTTCAGAGCATTAGTGTTTCCTGTAGTAAAGACTTGATTCACTGTTGTGTCATACCATGGATCCCCCGATACCCCTGCAATGGTATTTTTAGTTTCAAATGAGGGCTCTGATGCTGTGCAAGGCGCCATGGTCAAAAAAACCTTCTATTTGGCTTTCCCTAAACACCTCTTTATATCTTTGTCTTTTGGATCTTGTCTGCTAGTGGAGAATGGGGTCAATACTCTTCAGAATAAAATTGGATGGCATAATTATTGTTCCGGCTCAGTTAAAAAGCTTGAATGCTTCCATATTAATGTCTGTCATTCTCTTATTCTGAATGACAGTGCTTCTGACTGGGAGCTGCCAAGAACGGTTTGAGCATTAAGGATGCATGAGTTAAAACACACTATTTTTTTAAGCCAGTACATTTGAATGTCTTAGAAATATGAGTTCATATCGCATCGAAACTGCCAGCGATGGCAGGGTTTTTCCTTTGCAGAAAGGGGGCCTTGTAAATAGTTGTATTCATTGGAGTTAAAATTAGGTTTCTGTGGTGTTGACTTGCAGCCAGCTTTTCCCACAGGGCAATTTATTTAAAAAAGGAAAAACAAAAAAGAAAAGCCCTAAAATAGGAATGTGCATATGACATCTTCGGGGAAGCCGAGAGCCCATTTGGACCAAAGCTTTCTTTGTATCCCTTTCGTCTATGGTGCCTTGAAGTGTGGCAATAAGCAAACTTCCCCTTCTAGCACGGGGAGTGTGCAACATTTTTATCCAGTTTTATAGGTGTATTCTATGGGATTACAATTAGAAGAAAGGAATAAGATTATTCCTTGAACCATTGACCATCAAATCGTAGAACCATAGAATAGTTGGGATTGTAAAGGACCTTTAGATCATCTAGTTCCAACCTGGTTTCAGCTATAACAATTATTTTTCTTCCTAGTAGATGGTACAATGCTGTGTTTGGCTTTGGTCTGAAAATACCAAACACAACACTGTTACTATGAAGAAAAATAACTGCTATAGCTGAAAGGCAAAGAGTCTTCAGGACTTGGTCCATGAACATACCCTTGATTGTCCCGACTGCGTTGCTTGGATTTAAAGAACTAAAAGGGAGTTGGGTGGATGTCAGTGTATGGTTTTTTAATAGAAAATAGTAAACGTTATGAATGGGTCAGTACTTGCACGCATCACTGAGCAAGTAAACTGGGGTTTGTGTTTGTATTTGTGCGAGCATTGTGGTTTCCTTATTTTGGTACTCACCCAAGGCAGAGGTCCTCTGTGTCCCCACAGAACTGCTCACTTGGGTAACAGCGAGCGTCCTTCCTGCCTTTTGGCCAGGGTCAGAAATAAATCTTGGACATTCTCCCAGGCAGACATTGTTCATTTTACCTCTCTCTCCTGCTTTCTCCTGGCACAGCTCCACAGCGCCTCGGAGCGTGGTCTGCCAGCACACCACCAGCATCCTTGGGAACAAGAACTTCCCCATGTCCAGTTTGTCAGTGTGAAACTTCTTATAGAAAAGAGCTTCCCTGATTCAACTACATATAGGAAGGAAAACGTGGTGTCGTTGACTTTCACAGGGAGTTAGGATCCACTTGTTGAGTCCTCTACCCACCTCTGCTTTTGAGCTGCCAAATGATCTTTTGGGCAAGTTACAGGTGGATGATTCCTTTCATAGAATCCAAGACTGGTTTGTGTTGGAAGGGACCTTAAAGCTCATCCAGCTCCAACCCCTGCCACGGACAGGGACACCTTCCACTAGAGCAGGTTGCTCCAAGCCCCTGTGTCCAACGTGGCCTTGAACACTGCCAGGGATGGGGCAGCCACAGCTTCTCTGGGCACCCTGTGCCAGCGCCTCAGCACCCTCACAGGGAAGAGCTTCTGCCTCAGAGCTCATCTCAATCTCCCCTCTGACAGGTTAAAGCCATTCCTCCTTTCCCCCTTTTCCTGTCACTATATGACAATTTGATTCCTTTTGTGAAAGTTCTTGTGGATGTTGATGGAAAAAGTGACTTAGGGTTCAGGTATTGTTATTTTATCATTAATTTGTTCATCTTACTGGGTATTTCAAGGGGGTGAAATACCAATACTTGTATCCTTTGGCAGTATCTGCTTTGTGCAAGGTTTCTTTCCCTTAAAATCTATCTACTGACTATCAGTCCCAGATGGTGTTGCTACACCTGCAGATCCATTACAAGTAAAACGAGCCTCCACATATGCACATTACATTATTTGATTTTGCAAGGAGAAAAATGTACCGACTGAGGTTACATTTCAACCCTCACATTTTGGTTTCTAACATCCTTTGATTCACTGCTACAGCTGAACGTCGCAGGTTTCCCTGAGCAAAGTGCAGCCAAGGTGGAGTCTTAAAGATGCTCATAAATCAACCGAGATACAATAGCTCCCTTTTTGACACCTCCTGTAAGCCCCTGGTGAATTCCACTGGGTTAATTTGCAACGTACTATAGTTTAAAAAGCAAAACCTGCATTTTGAAAGCAATGTTGCTGAAATGTTATTCATGAAGATCAGTCACCCAGAAAAACAACACACATCAAAGGAAAAGTCTTTAAACAGGACCTATGTTACTAACAATTGCTTTAGTATCGAGGGAACTTCATAAACTTTATGATGGTAGAGTAAGTCAGTATAACTGCAGTGCCTAAATCCCCTTCCAGCAGCGGTCTAGGCCATGAGATTGTAGGTATAGTACTACATGTCTCCTATCCTCTGCTCACTCTTTGGCTCAGAAGAAATACCTTGTGTTCTCTACCCCCCAGCTTTCTATTTTTCATTAGCATCCTATTAAAGGGGGTGAGAAACAGCATGTTTTATTCCTTAGCATGCAAACCCCAGCTTATCCAAGAGTTTTAAATGTAACGCTTTTTATTTTGTTTCTGTATTTAGCTATTTCTATTTAACTATTTTATATTACACTGGTTTTGGTTTATTTTTCTATTTAACACCTAACTTTGGTTCATTTTTGTTTGCAGTTTCAGCAGACCAAGAGCCTCCAAAGCCAGGCAGCTTATCTGTTTGTATGAAGGAATAGGCATATGAAAGTATGCAAAAGGAGTAGGATCAATAAACTGAAAGGAAGATGCACTGAGTCCCCCTTACAAAGCTACTGAGACCTGTGATTTTTTTCTGCTGTCAGACTTTGCCCAGGCTTTGAAGGGTTTGTTCTAAAAATGAGCTTCTTTACTTACTGAATTCAATTAACGGCAGTGAATAAACGTAATTAAATGAATAAAGTATTCTCCACTCTTTTATTTTTCAGCCTTTGTCTATGGCAAAGTCTCTCTGCATCGTGAGTGGAGAAAACGAACCATTCTGCCTTCTCTTTTTTTAAGGTATGACAGCTAAACTAACATGTCTGCCTGCCAGCTTCTCTTGGAGTGTGAAATTGAACCAAGGGCAGGAAAGACTCTGAAAATCAAGGGGTTTTTTTTCAACATTTTAGGTGTGCAGAAGGACCTGTTTCTGTTTGCGTTACGTGAAACTCGTAGGGAGGGCTTAGAAAGCTCCCCTGTGCTTGTTTGCATTGGCACGTAGAGCAGCAGAGCTATTGAGCATCTGCCATCAGGCTTGTGCTGCTTCTGAACAGGGGCTTGGGGAAGAAGGTTTGAAAGGGCCGAGGGTAAACTTGGATTTAGCCAGGTGGTTGCCGCCTTTGGGTTTGGTTTGTTCATTTATTTACTGAACAAAATGGAGTTTGATCAACTTCTTGTGCCAAACCTGGGTTCTAATCTGGCCGGAGCCTGCGTGGCGGGTTGTATCTCCTCTCTCCGGCCAAGCCTGAGTGCTGGCATTCCTAGTGGAGGCAGAAAAGCCTTTCCCTTCTGCACACAACCTTTGGCTGCTTCAGTGCCAGTAAAAATAAGAAAACAGCATGGCTTGAATAGCAGACCTCCCTCAAAATAACTCTGTGGTCATGAGCTGAGAGCAGAAACTGCTCCTTCTCCATAGCACACGTGAGATAAACGATTTGCATGATTATTTCTTCCTTATGCCCCTTTTATAAAGAAAAGGTTCAGATTTTTGAGCGGTTTCCTTCAAGGAAGTGTAGGAGAGCTATTAAGCACATATTTCTCTTGGAAATGTTACTGGAGCCTTCTTTTCCCTGCAGTGAATAAAGAAGTGTATTAAAGTATTTCCACTGAATGGAACCTCGTTGCACCGTTTGTTTGGGTTGTTCTGCTCAGTCTTATCTATTCTTTGTCATTTTTAGCTGAAGTGGTTCCTCTGGCAATGAATAATTTTTCCTAATCAGACAACCCAGCCTGGGAATTTCTCTAATTTACTCCACAACAGACTTCAGTAGGTGGAGGAACAGGGAAAACTGAGGAATGCTGAAGCGCTTTTGCACACCCCCACTTACGGGCATCCTGAGATTAAAGTTCCTCTTTTTCTCACCACAAACCCCTGACCCCTTCGCTTTCTTATAACTCAGCATCCTCTAGATGGCCCTTAGGCACAGCTTACTGCATGATGTGTGCCGATAGCGTGATAATAGAGCTTCCTGCTGTGAGGGTCTTATGGATTCTGTGAAATCCCAGAGGGATTCAAGGAAATCTGCATTATAATGCACTGTTTGGTACAGGTCTGTGCACTGAGCGCATACACAAAAGGTAACGGAAACTAAATGTGTCAGGCATCATCTTTCTAATCCAATGTGGGGTCTGTTTAATCTCTTTCAAAAGATGTCTTAAGAACTCCCAGTGTCTTCATTGAGCGCTGGGCTTTCACTGCTGCTGCCATGGGGGCTGGGGTTGTTGCGTGTTGGGGCTCTGCTGGCCACTGCTCCACATCATAGGGAGCTGCCATCGATGGAGTTTTGCTTAATTAACACATAGAGGCATGTCTGCTGCTAACCCATCCTCGCCACTGGCTTCAGCCTGAACAGAAGGCTATGGTACTTGGTCTGGAGGGAGCATCTGTAATCCTATAAACAGCTCGTTGAGGGGCAGAAGGAGAGAACTGGGGATTCACTCTCTTTCTGTCTCAACTAGAAGAAATAGGAAAGCCCTCAGACCTCATAGAGTCAGGGCAGCAAGTGTCAGACCATCCCAGCTACAGCAGTGCCAGCACTGAACTCCAACACCTCCCTGTGCCTATGCTTCCCCAGGCACCAACTCACTTTACCAGAGTTTAAGGCCTCCTCCAAAGTCCTCTGGCTCTGACCTCAAGCTCTGGACTCAACATTCAGTTTATGTTCCTCCCCATGTAAATGTCAGTCTCCTAAGCCAGCTATGGAAAGCTGAATGCCATGGGAAAGTGGAATGGTGTTTGGAAGTATGGGGGCAATGTGAGTTGAACAATAATAAAGTCTTACGGCTGCAAAAGGTCTAGCAAGACTGCAACTCCTGTTGGCTTCTGGAGGAGTATTGTGCTTGTAGCATAAGTCCCACTGCTTCATGGAGCAGTGTTACGTTTATATGTTATGTTATGTTATGTTATGTTATGTTATGTTATGTTATGTTATGTTCGTTATTGAGGAACGTGGGGAGGGGGAAAGTCTGGGTTCTTCAGGGGCTTAATATGATGTTTACCAATTGTAAAGTAAGAGTATTATACCAGGAACAAAATGGATGTGTTGAGTAAGTAAAATGGATGAAAAACTGGTAAAGGCAGGCCAAAACTTTATCAATATTGATCTTTGTCTGCTTGTGTAGCTTGGCAATAATAACTTTTGGCTAGTTTGGACAGCATAATGCATGAGCACAAAGAGTAAAAGTAAGGACAGGTAGTGAGAACGATGTTCGTCTTTATTGTATAATTCTGAGTGGGCCTAGGAAAGAAATCTGAATTCTTAAAATGGCAAAAATCAGCAAAGGAGACACAGTTCAGAGAAGAGTGCACATCCTGCAGTAATTAAGAGCTGGCTGTGCTGGTTGTGACTCAGTTGAGCTACATTATGTCTATGTATAAAAAGCAAAGACACAAAAGAAGGGGAGAGGTAGGAGAAAAATGCAGAATCCCTTTCTTTTAATCCACCTTCCAACGTTTGGCTTAGCCTCAGTGTTAGTAATTGCAAAAGAACAATGTGTATTTGTTAACTGAACACTAAAACTTGTATATAAATGTCTATAGAAAGAAGAAAACCATAACACTTGTGAAACCAGTCAAGCTCTGTCTTTCCTTGTTGGTGCTGGGATCTTCAGTTTTGTCCAGTTGCTGTTTAGCAGGTCTCTGTGCTCCTGGGACAAAGGAGCTATGTCTATCCAGGGTATTGATCACCACCACCTCCACCGCTAACCTGCACTCCCTCAAAGTGATCTGCTGCTTGGCCTGAGCTCCCGTGGCTGTGCCCAGGGAAAACCCCCACAACCTCCCATGGCCATGGTGAGCCCATCTCCATCTTCATCCAAGAACAGAGATTGAAGCAGAGCCTTTGTGTATCATCAGTCTCAAATTGCCTTGGCCATTGCACTTCCCACCTCCCTCATCCAGCTTTCAGTAGCACACAAAATGGCACTTTGGGTGGCGAGAGCCTGAAGCATTGGAAGTTTTTGAATGCCAGTCACCACGTGGGTCTTGATCTTCCAAAGATCCATTTGGAGTCCTAAGTTACTTTTTAAAGTGGTG
>NW_009924157.1:11990-39211 GCF_000696875.1 Nestor notabilis | reverse complement strand
CAGGAGGAGGCTAAAGCTGTTACTGTTGGAACCAGTATGTCTATAACATCATATATCAATAACTATTTACAGATAGATACTTTGGGACAAATTCTAGACTTAAATCTTTCAGTCAGTGCCTTGGCACTGGTCTTCACCACTCCAGGACAGAGTCCACAGGGTTTAACAACAGGGCTTTCAATTACCTTCGTCCATTCTCGGTTGATGACAGGCAACTGAACATTCAACATATTGCCCTTCTATATCTATTCTGGCCCTTTCTGCTGGTATTGTGTGGTCAGGGCTGGTGGAAAAAATGCAATTGCAAAAGAAAATGTGAAAATACTGTGAATATTTTTAAACATTCCAGACTTTAATAAGAAAAATGTAACTATCTCTTCATTTATTTGTTTTTAATAGCGCTTTCATGTGTCGGGACAAAGGGACATTGTATTAATTGCGAAGTGTGAAATGTTTTTCTTGTTTGCTTGGGACAACAACTGGGAATACATGGATTTGCCTATTCACGCTTTATTGTTATGACAACATTTTTTCACTCAGTATTTGAAAGCCAGCCCTGTGAAAGGGGCAGAGTTGGCTATAAAGCTGGAGGAGTTTCATGCTTTTGTTTTAAGCTTGCGTGTATGAGCTTTGTCAAGATTGTGAGTCTTTCATCCATGGTGTCTGCCTGACTCAAGGGTTCTTTTCTTGTTCAAATATCCTTTAGTAAAAGCCATTTGACTGAAAGACTGTGCAAACACAAGCTGCCTATGATAAGAGTTCTACATGAAATCTTTTAACATGCTTTGTCAGCATGAGGTTTTTTCAGCTGTGTGCGCTGGTAAATATTCCCCCTCTTTTCCCCCTGTGGTAAGTTCATTTTCTTGAAGTGCATTTCTTATTTATAATTACAGTAATTTTGGGATGGATTTATGACAATAAGCCATTGTGCTGTAGGTGAAATGTTAATCCACTGTGGATTAGTGTTACTTGAAAAATACTGCCCTAGTCCAAGCTGTGTTACTAAAACAAGCTGCATCAGAACTGAGGTCCCAGCCATGACTGAGTTTGCAGTGGATCTATTTTCTATGTTTCTCTTTCCTAAGTTATCAAGCTTTCTTTAACTACTGAAATGCTCAAAGCCCATGGCAGGGGGATTGGAACTGGATGATATTAATGTCCTTTCCAACCCAAACCATGCTGTGATCGTACAGAAACTAATCCAGTAACTTTGCTAAGCACAGAAAAGGTGCTAGAGAACACATTAATCAGCTCAATCAAGACGGAAAGACATGCTTTTTCTTTCAAATGTGTTTGTCATATGCAAGTACACAATTGCACAGGCAGGAGCTGAGGACAGAAGGGCTCATTTAACCCTGTCTCAGCTCTGGAACATCCACAGCTGGTGAAAAAAAGAGCTGGTTCTCCTGTAACAAACTTTCTATCATGTTGTGTACAACCAATTTGCTCCAGCTCGTTTGAGCCTGCAACTGGTTCACAGGAATAGCAAGAAGCAAGATTTTCCTTGAAAAACATTTTGTTTTGCTTCTGTTCATACCTGGGTTCCTGTTTTGAAGTCTGAGCTTTTCCACCTCCTATTCATCTCCACTCACCTTTGCTTTTCTTGGTAAAAGTCTGCATTGGCAAACAGCTCGAAGTCAGGAAAAAAGGAGAAATTTTACCACAAGCCTCTGCTAAACACTCACTAATAATATGCTGGATATTTTCCACTCCACCCAAGCTGCATAATTGTTCACCGTATGAAACAAAGTTAATTCTGTGTAATGTTTTGATGAGTAATTTTAATCAAGGTTGTGGAGAAACTGCTCTCAAGTCTGGAAACGTAAGTGCTTCCTGTAGTAAACAAATCTTGTGGTTTTAGCATTTCACCTAATTTGATTTTTCAGTTGACAGAACATGTTCCTTCTCTTGCCTTATGGTCTTCAAGGCTTAGGAACACTTTCACAGCCCAATTTAATATGTTCCTTTAACTTAAACTAGTTAAAGGGGAGAGAGAAAAGGGTAGGTTTTGTCTTTTCCTTTGGCAAGCTGGGAGGAATCTTGACTGTGACTGCCTTTGTTTCACCAGCCCTTCATGCAGCAACTGCATGAGTCTGCTGTGATGTCCTCTCAAAACGAGTAGCTTCTTTGCAAAGTGCACACAGGATCAGTGTCTTGTTGGAAGAACACATGGGGAAACTGGTGAGTGTGAGCTGATTTGACACTTCCCAGCACATGGCAGTGACTGCAGGCACCTGAAACCAAGTGCATCGACCAAGTAAATCTCTTGACTTCTGGCAGTAGCTGCCAGGATGAATTTGGTCCGTAGGACTTAAGCAATCAGTTTTGCATGTCCTAATCTAGCTGCTGCTTCCAAGGCTCCTAAATACACAAGCTTTGTTCCAGCCTAGCATACAAAAGTAGCAAGAAGTTGCAAAGTGAGTGGCTGCTAGAAGTACTTCTATGTGTAGTGGTTAATAAGGAGTTGCTTGTAGTTTGGAGGAACGAGCCTGATCTTTAAGCTGAAAGATATTGTCCACTATAAGGGTGCTGAGGCGCTGGCACAGGGTGCCCAGAGAAGCTGTGGCTGCCTCATCCCTGGCAGTGTTCAAGGCCAGGTTGGACACAGGGGCTTGGAGCAACCTGCTCTAGTGGAAGGTGTCCCTGCCCGTGGCAGGGGTTGGAGCTGGATGAGCTTTAAGGTCTTTTCAACCCAAACCACTGTAGTACTCTGTGATTTCATGATCTGTTACCTCCTGGGGCTGTCCCACACAATCTGTGGCTATAAAGGCCAAGGTACTCAGCTGTCCAGAGAAATTACAAAGCAGAAATTTGAAATTTAGGTTTGCATTTCGAGGCATGTTTTCCACAGGTGGATGAAATAGGTTGTAACGTCTGTAAGATCTGCAAGAACACATTGGGTCCTTTCCAACCCTAACTGTTCTATGATTCTATGATTATTAAGTAAAAAAATACCCGGATTGGCTGGCTATTCATTTAGAATCACTATCTTACAGTTTCAAGCTCCCTATTCCTACAGGGTTCCATGTGCTGCCAGGAAATCTATCAGGGTGAAGGGGGAGCAGGGCATAAAGGACCACAGATCACTCTGGATATAGCGCTTGTATTTGTGCGAACACTCAACACTGGTCACAAATGCAACTCTTGGAAGCAGATTTCCTGAGAAAATGTGAATGGTTGCAAATCAGGAATTCACATTTTAATATTGTCCTCCAGTATTTCCATGTAAGTCTTGAGATTTATGAATTTTTCATTAATAATCACGTTTCCTGAACGTTTCCAGACAGGAAACACAAATAGGAAAGTCATGGTCATTTTAATGTGTATATAGGAAGCTGGTGGGGTTACTAACGTTTAGCAATACCCCTCCATTTACTATCGGTAAGCACCATTTCACACCCCTGCTCAAAGTTTAAAGTACTGGTCCCATGAGCTACCCTGTCTCCCTCTTTTATTAAACTCTTTGTCATAGATTTGTCCCTTGCCAAACACATTACCTGCTGCTTTCAAACTGAGAATCTCCAGATGTTAATGTTTTATGCTAAGGCAGATTTAATGTTCCCCCTGAAAAATAACCACGGCAAACAAAAGATGCACGCTGCTACAGAAATGACAGGTCTCTTTTCTTGGCAGGTATTTAACAGGCTGAGAGCGCAGGGAGTGCCTGCTGAAGTCCATGATTCCCAAAAGCTAAAAATCTCTTTCCATTCCACACTGCAGCAAATAGGGATGTGCTTTCGCTACTGTGCAGTGTCTGTGGTGCAGGCTTTACCCTGGCGAGGACAACAGGGGGGAAAATGTCCTACTTTCTCCTACAAACAGCTCTAGAAAACGTTGCATGAGATCTCCTCAAGTCTTATGTTTATTTCAGCCTTTATTTGCTAAGGAAAACCACCTGTGAACATTTAACTTGATGCATTGGGCTGTGACATCCAGCAGCAGCAGAGCCCCAGACTGCAGAATGCTCCACCTGCCTCGCATGGTGGGTCAGCTAGCAAAGAACAAGGTTTCCCATATGATTGCTGTCCATGCAGAGCTGGGTAGAGATTTATGGCACATCTGAAGCGCTTGTCAAATGCTCAGCACAATAACTTGGGATGTGGAAATGGCAGAACAATCATTGGGCTGAAAGGGAGTCCAAGGCATGCACGCTGACAAGGTGAGTTGTGTGTAAAACGTGTATTTAACAGAAGAGTACAACATTGATTTTCTGTGACCTGGATGATTTCACAAGTTATTTTGGCACTGCAGTTTTTACCTAAGCTGTTTAAGGAGATACTGCATATCCATTAAAACCCCCCTTGTAGCTCAGTCTTTCCTTGTCCTTCAGTTCACAAGCACACCCAAGCTGTAGCCATTTCCTCTCAAAAGCATCACCCACTGCTGCTCTTCCCTGTGTGTTAACCTGATGTACCTCTTACTACATGAAACACTGATTTCTTCATTCAGCCTCTCTCTTTTATCACCAGCATTTTCTTTGGTTCTGTTGATAACACAGTTACAGCAAACCAGGATTTGATAATATTTTAATATATTGCTTTTATCAACATTAAAGATTTTAACATGCATTTTATACAGACAAAGCAGGTTCTGATTCTATCTGCAATGTAGGGTTTTACGTTTGGTGAAGCTTAGAGCTGCACATTAGCTGTACCTTTTGGTCTTCTACCTCTTCCTTCACCAGTAACCTTCAGAGCAAGCCTGCTGGAGACAAGCTTGGCTAGAGGACATCAGTCTGGCTGCTTCATTGATGTGCAGAGACACCGGCTCAACACCTGCGGCACGCAGCTCGGAATGGGTACCACATATTGTAACCTTCACATCCCAGAGCTCCCCTGCCTACATGGGGACAGAACAGATTGTCAGCTTCTGCTGCAGCCATCTAATAACCCACCATCTGGTTTTCATTTTTAATTTAGACACAAGCAACAGACCCGGGTCCAAACCGCGGTTCCAGATCCCGTGGGGGCTGATAGAAATTCTTCTGAGTTTAATAATTAAATAAACAAGAAAAAATGGTTTAATCTCTCAGCAGAAATCCACTGAGCTGTGCACGTGCCTGCCATGGGCAACTGCACCCTCATTACCTCATTCGTTCCAGCCCTTGCGCTGTTAGGACTTGTTCCTTGTCACATCTCAAGCCTATACCATAATTTCTTCAGGGCAAGGACTGTGTATGTTTGCCTGGTAATGTATCTATGGGAATAGCATAAAGCACTAATGGTATTAACAGCAAGTGTGAAAGGTTATTTGGAAACCGGAGTTAATTTTGAAGTTTGGCTCTTTGGTTCAGCTTGAGTAACTAGGAAGAAAACAAGGAGAAGGAAGAAACATTCCCCTCCAGTGTACTTAAAATTAGCATTTGAAATTAGAAATGCCACCAAAGCCATAACTGCCAGTGAAATCAGCAGCCGTTCCTGCACTGACCATGAGCCCTGCTCCGCACCACCCCAGCGCGGACACCAGGACACGCGCTTCCCTTCCTGTCTCAGGGCTCTGAGCAAGGCCGATGTGAGCGGGTGGGCTTGGTGCAGATCCAGGTGGGGATGTGGCAAAGAGCTGGGGTATAAAGAGAGGAGAGGTTGTGGTGGTTCTGTTGAGAAGGCTGCGTGGAGACCTCGGAGCATCCTTCCAGTATCTGAAGGGGCCTACAAGGATGCTGGGGCGGGCCTCTTCATCAGGGACTGTAGTGACAGGACAAGGGGAATGGCTTGAACCTGCCAGAGGGGAGATTGAGATGAGCTCTGAGGCAGAAGCTCTTCCCTGTGAGGGTGCTGAGGCGCTGGCACAGGGTGCCCAGAGAAGCTGTGGCTGCCCCATCCCTGGCAGTGTTCAAGGCCAGGTTGGACACAGGGGCTTGGAGCAACCTGCTCTAGTGGAAGGTGTCCCTGCCTGTGGCAGGGGTTGGAACTGGATGAGCTTTAAGGCCTCTTCCAACACAAACCATTCCATGATTCTATGTTTCTATGTCTGTAGCAATGGCTTTGGAGCCTGGTTTGGGGATAACTCAGTCTTGCCAGGTGGAAGCAATGACTCAGAGGGACCACTCCTCCTCCTGATTCCTCTCCTGTCCAGACGTGGTTCTCTCCCTACAGCCTCTGTCATCACCTTCTCCTCTTCAGCCTTGTTGATGTGTTCCTAACCTGCCTGCTGGCAGCCCAGGATAGGTGTCTACCTGGAAATCTGCAGGAGCATTGATATAGAAGTATATTATCAAAATACAGGATTTAGTGGTGAGGCTTTCCAGGGACTGTCTCAAGCTACTGATGAGTGAAGAGTCATCACAGTCAAGCTTTAAAAAGGACTAAAGTGGTAATGCTAACAAGACAAAGGGGAAAAGGAAAAATGTATCCTCCTGGTGTGCATCACTTGGAGATAAAAAGATCTGAGCTAGCTCATATCACTCCGTGGACTTTGACAGCATCATACTGCTTTACATGGGCCAGAAATGACTGCTACAGATACTGCTCTTGGGGCAAATCCTGGACTTCAGCTTCTGTATTGCTACCAGTGCCTCTAAATTCGTATAAAGTGAAAACATTTCAGATTACAGATTTTGGTTGTAGAATTAGTTGTGTTCACTGGGTATCCCAGCACATAAACCTGGCAGATCTAAGGGCTGGGGCATCTTAGCTCCAGCTCTGTTTCAGAAGCCTGACATTTCCAGCATCTCCTGCTGGTGTCAGAATGAGTGAGGGTGTTCATCAGAGGGTTGAAAAGCATTGATGGGGTGAACAGGTGAATGTCTCCACAGGAAGACAGTGAATGATGCAGTCCTTTGCTCCTCAAGCTTAATGCATCTATTGTGGGTTCGATGCATGTTGTGAGTCTATGGTACTCAGTTCTGTTGTTCTGTCTCCAGTTTGGGGAGTGAAATGCTATCTTGGAATTCCTAGCAGCATCTCAGACAGGCCCCAGTAAAGAAGTGGATATCATCAAATGGGGTAAGACTTTCCAAAGGAGAGTGTCCCTTTCATGCCTGCAGAGACTTCTGCCATGTGCCCCTGTTCTCTTTGGGACAGTAAACAGAGCAGAAGCCAGGCTCCCATGGAGCGAGGCTGGGTTACAGCGATGAAGCAGAGCTGGACTTGATGCAGTGCTGTGTCCAGCAAGGCCTTAATCAGACAACTTCTGGTGGGAGAACTGGAACTGCATGGCTGGATGCTGGCACAGCGGTGAGAGACGTCTCTCTCCTTCTGGCATCATTAATAGTTTTATCTGTTTTGCTTCTCCCTGCCATGCCAGCATGGTGAGCAAGCTGACAGCATCCGTCTGGTGCGAGTGCCAGCCAAGGAGAAGAGCAGTAGAACTGCTGAGAGTCATGAGGAAATTATGTGGGGCTGGACAGACTTCCCTCTGTGCCTTACCTCTGCTTTCAAACCTGATGTGTAGTCTTGGAGTTGATTAGAGAGAGCTGCTCCAGCCCTACCCATGAGACAGCATCCGAGCTGTTGAGTTGGAGGGACTATTGTCATCCCAGCGCCTCTGCTGTTATTTCCCCCCTAGGAAAACAGGCATGTGGCTCTGTGCATGGCGAGAGAGGTTTTGAGCATTGCGTTCAGCCCTGGACATCTGAATGGAAACACTGAGCTCTGCTCACCACTGAGCGAGGCTCCGTGCAGCTTTCTGCCCAGAAGCTGTGTCTCCTGTGCCAACTCTGAGCCATGCCCAGCTTTCCCAGAACATTGTGCTAAACCATCCCACTTTCTGCTCCTAATTGTGAGGAGCTCAAAATCAGGATTAGGGTATGTGGGTATTGTCATGGTCCAGCTTTGGGAAAGGTGGTTGATAGGAGTACACCACTGAAAATACCTGCTATGGAGGTGATCCTGCAGAGGTCATCTGGTGTGAAGGGAACAGCTTTTGTCTGAGTCTGCCAGACAAGGAACTAAAAGAGATCTTTATTTTCTTTTCTTAAGCATTTCAGCTTCTGTCTGACTGTTGCAACCATCCTATTATTTGCTGCATCATTCTTCATCCCAGTGATGTGGAAGGCAGCCCTGCTGTTTAATCACTTGCCTTTACTGCTCACTTGTGGCTAATACTTGCTCCTCAGCATTGCAAGTGGAATGCAGTAGCACTGCTTTGCATTACCGCCCTGTAGCTGAGAACCAGGCCAATATCATCAAAATTCAAGGCATTCCTTTCCCAAAAGCACTTTACATGGAAAAGTACCCTTAACTCTCTCTATCCTTGAATACCAGGCTTGAGGGCCTCTTTACCTGCCAATGATGCTGGGCAAGCTTACAACCCAGATAAACCCCAAGCAGCTGGAGAACGGGCTCCGGTTCTTGTTTCATCACTTGAAAAGCAACTTCTAAAAACTGGTTGGAATTCAGCCTTTAATTTTGCACTCACAGATTTGAACCCATAATCAGATGTAGGCTGGGATCTGCAGATCTCATCTGCTGCAATTCTAATGCCATCACCACGCATATTGCCTGCCTAACCTAAAGGAACAGTTAGATAATTAGACGTCTAAATGTCTTTAGTTTTTCCCACCACTAGTTAGGAACAGGGAATTAAAAGACATTGGGTCCTCTGCACATCCCCTGGGTAAGCAGATTCATTCACCCCTTATCTCCTGGTCATTCATTTGGTATCTGTAAGTGCTCCCTGAAGCTTTCCTGTTGATCCCAGGCTGCTTTCCTAAGAGGAGCCCTCTGATGTATCACTCCAAATGGAATTACTATTCTTATACAAGACCCCAAATCCACACAGTTCCCCAAATGAGACTTAATTTAGAGGCAATTCTTTCAAACATATTTATTTTCTTTTCTTTTCCAAGTCCAAACTTCAGGAAAATATCAAATGCAGCACATGCAGCATTCATGGCTTGGGGCTGTGCCTTGGGCATCGCTTCCAGGGGGACACAACCCAGCAGAAAACTGTCATTTCTACTGGCATTTCTACTAAAGCAAGACTTGGAGGAGGGCATGAGAGGTTTTATGGCAGAGCCTTGTTGTTCTTGTTGTCATTGGTACAAAAAACCTGTTATGTTAAAAACCTGCAGCCTCTGTTCTCTGCTTAATGATGGGCAAAATGGTCCTGTGGTCTGCTGCCTTGCTTGAAATGTCACTTCACACCTGAAAGGAAAAAATAAGGGAAGTAAAATGGAATAAACCCCATGGTTTTTTGTTTTTTCCTAAGTGTATGGAATGAGTGTGAAAGGGGAAGGTATATTTTTGCTGGGACACTAATTGAAGTAACCATCAAAACGTGTGTTTACTGCTAGACAATGTCATATTTAAACAACTTCAGTCACAGAGTGATGGACTTCACTCATAGAACGAAGTTGAATGGAGCAAAATGACTGGACTTACTTCGAAGTAGGTGATTCTCAGAAGTACTATATTATGTTATTAAGAAGTATCTCAGTCTCTGCACAGAAGCAACTGATGCTTCATCAGGTTTTGGATGTCTGCTCACCTCTCCTGGGGAGTATGAGCTCAGTGATCTGACTGATTTCCAGCTGGAACTGAACGTTGTCTGGGTGTGATCCCAATGTCCAAACACACTAACCATGGATGGTGGCTGGAGGCTTCTCCAGAGAAGCCAGCTGATGCCAGGAAGACATCACTTCAATGAAGTCATTGGACGGGAGTCTCGGGCTGTGGTCTCGGCCGCCTTTCTCAGTCTGGGTCATGATTAATGCTGTGTCCAGGCTAAAAATTAGGACTTTTTTATAACTGGGCATTGAATTCGTTTTTTCTGTTTCCTGACTCATTTGAACCCATGTCAGGCAAAGCCCTTTTCCTCCCCTGGAAAAGCTCTGTAAATCTCTTATCATTCATCCATTTTGGTAAGCTGCTGATTTTCCTCTCCATCTTGCCTTTCACTCCAGAACTTGCAGCATGTGTGTATTTGTCTTAAGCGCATATTTCTTTCTATGTCTTGAGGTTCATTTTATTCTTTCCATCGTTTTGCATTCCTTACCTTGCTTTGTTGCAATTTAGGCTGTAAAATCTATGGGGTAGAAATTTTACTGTAAAACACAGCCACAGTGGTTTGCAGACAATAATGCAGAAGGCAAATTGTGTATTTTCATGGGCTATACCAGTGTGTTTTTAGGAAAAGCTCTCTGCAGATGGAGAAACAACATGAAATTGAGTGGAATTTTTATCTTCGTAATAAGCTTCCAGAGATCAATTACTTTGTGCTCTTTGTCACGTTCAAACTATGTGGAGCACCAAGATAATGTCAGATATCATGTAGGCAGTAGGTAGGTGGAACATCCCTCACAAAACCTACAGGATTTGGGTATTCATAACATTAAGCCTTATGTTCATCAGTTTGTTAGGAGCAATGAAGTGTTGGAGGTACCCATCTCCCCAGGGAGCTGTTACAACAGGATCCTGGTGGCTTACAGCCCACTGATGTTTCCACAGAGGGATGCTCGCTTCAGCCTCTTGGCCCAATTCCTACTAAGGATAACTGGATTATTATTTGGGTTTTTTTTTCCACTTGCATTTCCACTGCTTGTTAAATGCCATATGGCATTTACTCCACATTTACTCTTGAGCAATATTGTTGAATGCTGTTACCTGTCCCAGTGGTGGAAGTGGTGGGGGTTTTGTGAGGCTGTGCAGGCTCCTTCCACATGAAAGACCCTGTTCTTAGGAATATCGGGTTTTATTATTTATTTAAAGGATGTTTTCATGACACTGCAATTTCTAACCCAGCATGGTGAAGCCATAAAATAATAGTGGGTCTGTTTAGAAGAATGTGTTTTATTTGGCACGTTTGGGCAATAGCAGTACAAAGGAAGAAAATAAAGTTGCAATGTTTATGGCAGCTGGGTTCTCTGTCCGTTGGTAACCACTCACCACAAATAACTGCTTGCTGGTGCCTACACATGATATTTTAAGATCCGAGCTCTTAAAAAGTAGCCCTAACCATCAGCAATATTTAGTGCTGCTCAGCCTCCTGGCCACCACATAATGACTGCAGTGTTTTTTATGAAAATGAAACTCATCGCATTCTGGGCTTTGCTTTAAGACCTCACATCAATCACTCAACCCCAGGCCATGCCTCACACCTTTTCAATTCCCACAGCCTTGTCCTTTCCGTTACACTAGTCTTAATGTCTCTTTTCTGCCTTCTTCCTTACTGCCTCCTCCTTGAGGAAATAGGCTCTCTCCAAAGCTCTTTGCTGAACAATCCTTATAGTTATCCGGAAGAGAGCAGGAAACCTGGTCAAGTCTATGCAGCAGACACAACTAGAGCACACTTATTGACTGTTTGTTACAATAAACCAAACTGGGCGTAAGTACTGAAAAGATCAAGCAACAGGTTAAGATAAGTAAAGGGAAAACCATTCTTTCCCTGCACAAAATTAGCTGTGGGACCCGTTGCCAGAGGATATTGCGAAGGCCAGAAATAGATACTACTTTTTAAAATGAACTAAGTAAATGAGTGAAGGTTGGATTCATCACTCCTTATGAAACGCAGTGACTCAGAGGAGACAAGCCACTGAGAAAGCACCCAGGAGGTTGGTAGGAGCTGAGAGGTACCAGCATCTGCTGCTGGTCCTGTGGGAAGCAGGATGGGTCTGAATCAGTCACCACTCTGGGCTTTTCAATCATGCCACCCGTAAGGAGTAAAACAAGTACAAACATAATTACAAACTGGTACAAACTGTATAAATGCAGTTCATTTAAGGTTAGGGTTACTGATTAAATGACCCAGTTGTTTGAGTTTTTAATCTCTGTTTCTTTCTTTCTGCCTAATACTTTCTTTCTCCTGCTCTGCCATTCTGAGCTTTGTTTACATACTCCTCAGGGCTATGACCGTGTCTTTGTTTCTGAAAGGCTGTCTCATGCAACCAAAAAAATACAGTAGCTTTATCCATTCGCTTTTGCTTTCTCCAATTCCTTGGCAACCCCATATGCTACAGCTCTCCTTTGCTCCGTAGTCTCCTCCTCACCAAACAATAGACAATGTATACTGCACAAAGTCTTTCCACCACCCTCCTGGTGAAACTGGGGTTCAACAAGCAACGAGGCCAAAGCTGAGTGTCTGACTCTTCCTACAAGGCTATTTTGCGCTGAAAACCTCCCACCCGTTGGCTGTTTTGAATTAGGGTTTTGGCCTGGGATCACTGAATTACATGACATGGCATGAGAATATATATTGCAAACAGAACCCAAAACCGATCTGTGGCTGTAAGTTGCCTATGCAGTACCTTAGCATCGCTTTGTATGCTGTGACTTGGATAGCGCAGGCTGCAGTCTGCTGGATTTCCTCCACTGAGGCTCTGCTCTTTCATAGAATACCAGAATAGTTTGGGTTGAAGGGGCCTTAAAGCTCATCCAGTTCCAACCCCTGCCACGGGCAGGGACACCTTCCACTAGAGCAGGTTGCTCCAAGCCCCTGTGTCCAACCTGGCCTTGAACACTGCCAGGGATGGGGCAGCCACAGCTTCTCTGGGCACCCTGTGCCAGCGCCTCAGCACCCTCACAGGGAAGAGCTTCTGCCTCAGAGCTCATCTCAATCTCCCCTCTGGCAGGTTAAAACCATTCCCCCCTGTCCTGTCCCTACAGGCCCTTGTAAAAAGCCCCTCTCTAGTTTCTTGCAGTCCCCTTTCAGGCATTGGAAGGCTGCTTTCCTATCTAGGATCACAATATCATAAAGGAAATGAAAAAAGAGATAAGCCACTGCTTCAGCAACCTCATTTATCTCATCTGAGATGCTGGTATCCAAAGAGATACTGAGGAGCTTTGTTTCACTGCCTTGCTGAGGATGCCGGGTGGTTGGGCAATGCTTAGAGCTGCTAGTCCCCAGATGTCCCGATGCTGCAGAGCACAAACGTGCCCACAGTAAACAACCAGGGACAATGGGCACTCTAAGGAGGAGAAATGGGCTTGTACCAGGGCTAGTAACTGTACCCTAAATAACAAAGGGACAATTCAGCTCACTGGGATGGCGTACTGTGGCACAGTGCAGAAAGAATGAATGAGGAAAGATTAGCAAGGCTTGGCTTGTGCAGGCTGGCACATGATAACATTATTGGTTCTGTCATTTGATGTTGGGTGAAGAATGCAGAAAGAAAGTGCTTTTAGTCAGCATATGATATTGGTAAGGTTATTTTCTGGTATTTTCTGCTCCCTTCCCTTTTTCTGCCCCATGAGTCATTCCTCTTCTCCTTTTATCTGGTGATATTCCTGGTTATCAGGCAGCAACACGACCACAGGATTCCTAACATAGCAGAGCCAGTGCTGACCTAGCGGGGATCAATACACTCAGAAATTCCAGGAGTGGCTTACCAGCACTCCGGGCAGGCTCTGAACACATCAAAACCTGGATGTCTGGCCTGGGGCATCCATAATGGAAGAAAGGGAACTGTAACATGTGAGGAAAAAATGGTCTGATGATGGTCTTTTATACTCTGACGCGTTGAGCAGTTCTGCTCAGGAGGGTTGAGTGCACGTGGAGAAACCCAGCGTGAGCACCTGCGTTGAAGATGTTGGTTTGTGCTCTCTGTGACATACTTTGTAAAACAGAAATCTTAATGTAAATAGTAGCAGATAAAGGCCTTTTAAAATGGCCCGTTGCCATGAAGAAAAGGAGCCGGGCAAGCAAACAAGCAAACGCAGCCGAGAGGATGAAGGTCCCATAACTCACAGAGCAGTTGTTTACTTACTTTGGCATGGGGCTCAGGTGTGAGTTCATTCTTTGTTTCTCTCTGCAGCCTGGAGTTAAGCCTGCCTGCTCCTTGCCATGCAGGTAAAAGAACTCGAGTACTGAAGAATATTCTTTAAAGCTGTGCTTTGCCACCTTGTTTTAATGAAAAGACACATGCCTTTTGGAAAAAGAAGTCCAAGGACCAGCTAAAGTTAAACAAATAAAATCTGCAAACTGTTTCGTGCAAGGCTCTAACAATGGTTTTCATTTATTCTCCTCACATCTGCCTGAAAGGAGCCGAAGTTTCAATGTTCATGGATTACTCTCCCCAGTTTTGCTTCCTGGCATAGATCTTTGCACATTTTCACCTCTCAGGTGCTGCAAATCTCCACGGGCCCTCCTGGCTGCAGACTTTTTACACACGCTCTTGGTTATATTAGTCCTTTGTATTTTACACCTTGTAAGCATTTTTTTAATACATACTTTTTGATCTTAGGCAAAACTTAGACCCTTTTACTGAGAGTTTAATGGTGTCTTCTCAGGATACAGAGAGTTTGGGGGGGGGGCAAAGTGTAAGAGCAGTAGTGAGGGTGACTGAGCAGAGTCCAGGTAGGAGCTGCTGGCTACAGAGGAAGTGTTTTTGGGGAGGATGGGCCACATCCAGCCTCAAGAAAGGGAGTTTAGTTTCCAGAACTAAATCCAGCTCTGGGGAAGCCCCTCCTGGAGCTGCAGGTGAGAGGAGGTGTCCTGCAGGGCCATGCTGGCTGTGTAACCCAAATACCTCTTCTTTGGGATGGATAAAGAGGAGAAAACAAGTATTTGGAGGTAGTAACCTGGGTAGACTGAGAAGCAATATCTGGTGTGTAGAGATGTGGAGTCTGGAGTGCAGGAAGGCAGAGGAAGAGCAAGCAGTTGCCCTGTGGATGGTCCACGTATTTGGTTAATGATGGTAATAAAATAGGATTAGCTGCTAGTCCTGGATTGATGGCCATGGCAATTGCCAGGCACCCAGCTTCCCTTCTGTGAGTAAACAAAGGGGGGGGGCACGTGGAAATGAGTTTTTAAAGCTAATTAGCTGGGTGTTAAGTCTCATCAGACAGTTAACGTTCCCAACGAGTACAACCTGGGTCTAATTGCAGCCTCTGTAAATGTGTTTGCCCCATTAATACCTGTCACGATCGATTATGCTATTCCCACTCAGCTGTTTGAATGCTTGTTTCAAATGAGGCTTTACATGGGTTTATTCATTTATAGTACTGCTAGAGGACAGCGGGAGTTTTTAAAGCCAGAAGATGTGTTTTCTGTTCTGTGAGCTCATTTATCTGAAGGTAAGAGGTTAAGTGGGAGACTTGAGAGAGATGCTGATGAGCACCTTTGGTTTGAGGCTACGAAGTCCATGGGAAGTTTCTAGGGTGAGGGCAAGCCGTGGTTTGGATTGTTGATATTTGGAGGACTTAGTTCAAGTCTCACAGATGTGACTGGGAGCTCCCACCAAAGCAAACAGATCCTGAGTCACGCAGGAGAGTTCTGCTCCTGTTTATACCAGCAACGGGAGAACCATAGCAGCAGGAAAACAAACTCCAGGAGAGAGGGCAGGCAAATGAGACAGCCCTGCGAAGAGGAGGGAGCTGGAGCTCAACAGGGGTGCCAGAGGGGACGCTGGGGAAGTGCAAGAGGGGTGAATGGTCCCTGCCAGCTTGATAAGGGAAATATTAATCAGGAAAAATCTTTATTAGAGCTGACTCAGACATTTTTGCCATATCTGAAATCAGAATGTTTGCTTTTTACTGCTGTTGATTTTTCTCTCTCTCTGGCTGCTGCGTCTCTGCTGAGCTCTTTGTGGCACAGATGGCTCCTGGTAATTTGTGTGTGAGTCCTTTCAGGAATAATATGCTCCTTCAGGACAGCTTTTTTGGGTGGTTTTTTTTAAAGTGGCACCTGTTTGATGTGGGTATTAGTCAGAGAGAGCCATAAAGGAGTGGGCTGATGGGTGAAAACCCTTCTCTTGATCTCCCTGTGCTTATCTTTAATGCTTTTAAGCTTATAGTATCAAAATAACTAATTAAGGTGGCATTTCTGTGGTCAAATTGGGAGGTCTCCTTTGGCTCCCAGCTCTTCACAGCTGCTCGGCTGACATGTAAGCAAGCATTTCTGTGCAGGGCATATGGGGTACGCCACAGTCCTGGCAACTGGGTAGAGCAGTTTATTTTGGAGACTGCTAATGGCTTTGTTTGCACATTTATTCCCTTTGCTGAGAGAGGCTGCAAACTGTTCCTGTGACCTTTTGTGTTACTATGATAAGAAGCTGTTTTGGAAGAAAGTAGGTCTGGTGCTTTGGAGACACAGGAGCCTTTGGAAGGACCTTCAGCCCATCTATGCAGAGGGAGGTATGATGCTGTTTGCAGCTGCAGTCCATAGGCTGGGTAATATTTGTTAGGGTAAATATTTAGAGTTTAGGCATAGGAATTTAGGAATAAAAAGAGGCTAATGTATATGCTTTTCAAGGCACTGGATTGCTGATTTTGAGGGTCCAGTTATGGAGGCATCTCTAGCCATGGTGGGACAAACTCAAGTTGATTTCCAGTAGATCAGAGATACACATGTGGAGGGGAACACTTCTTCCCATCTTCACTGTGGAACCCTACAAAGCTGCCCAATGCAAATAGAAAAGGGTCTTTTGGTTTCTACAAGAGGAAGCAAATTGTGTTTGTTCTTTATTTTGGCACTAGAGCTGTAAACAAGGCATGTCATATTGCCTTCATAAATTAGCCTTATACAATTAGCTCTAATTTACTTTCAAGTTTTGATAATGTTGGTTTTCATACGTCCCCAGTTCCTGTTATTAAGGCAAATCTAGTTATATGAATCATAATTTATGACAGGGAAAACTGAATTATGAAGACATTCTTACTGCAAGCCTTCTGTATATTTTCTTGGTTAAATAAGTATCTTGAAACGGGTCACTCAGAAAAGAAAGAACAGTGTTTGTTGCTTTTGCAGTGTTCTTTTCAGATCATGTGTATAATAATAATATATAAAATGAGGCGTATTTCCCTAGCTGCCATTCGAGAGTGAACAAAGCTTGTTATTAGATGTCTAGCCTGGTTTGTTTGATTTGAATTGCAGTCAGAGGGATGAGTGCATGCTTGACATTTCTTCTGCAGTAAAACGTCTAAAGCTATGCCAGCCCAAGCTCCGTTATGGGAAACTACTAAAATCCATTCAGTATGTTCATGAACATTTCTAATTTTTAATAAATTTACAAAGTCTTTAACCACTTTTGGCTGCATATGTGGCCAAAGGTTTTTGATGTTAGAATAATAGTGTAGGTTTTCTTGGATATGGAAAAAATACTAGCAAAATCCATATTTGTTTTATATGCCTGAGCCTGTTGGTATTGCCCATGCTAACGATTATATGCCCTCACAAAGAGAGGAATCTTGTCTACAGCTGTTGTGGAGAGTCTTTATTGTGAAAGATGATATAGAAAACGTGAAAAACTTTATTAGTGAATATATAAGTAATGAGAATAAAAGACAGACCAGAAGCAGTGACTCTAACTTAGTTCCTTGAACCCTGGAGGTACTTTAAGTATATCCTTCAGCTGATCCCTGTTGGACAAATAATGTGAGTATATCTTTGAGTTTTATTAGCTTTAATGGGGCTTACACATGTGTTCAATAACAATGTATAATAAAAGCTCTGCTGAATTGGGGCTCTGGGTTTGCTTTTAAGGTCATGGATAATGGTATTTGTCCAGCTTGTCCTGATAGTTACAGATAAAACCACTCTCTGTGTTCAAAGTAGTATTATACATGCTTAAAAATGTTAAAGGGAAAAGGCAAAGTGTATTTCTCCCTCTTGGATTCCCTGGAGATGCTTGTCTTATTTGGTTGATGGTTTGCCACCCTTGCTGGTGCTTCTTGGTGCATCGACTTGAGGTACAGTGGTGCCTAAAAGATCTCTGATTTGCCTTGTCTTTTAAGCTGCAAGATCTTCACACAGGGATGCTCTGTTTATTTCCAGCTCTTGGTCCAAGCTGTTGTAGAAGTGGCATTTCACTGGGGTTGCTGAGAAGCCACCAGCTGCCTCATGGGGTATGTCTAAAATGGGAGCAGAATAATGTTGCTTACTCTAGAAATGTAAACTCCTGCTAATGCCCCAGGAAATCCACCAAGGAGACATCTCTCCCTATAGCTGTGAAAGAAAGCAGACCCCCAAAACCAGTGCAGCTATTTCAAGCTTCTTAATGCTACGGTAACTCGCCCAAGAGGGCTTGGAGGGTCAGTGTTGGGGCAGAGGAACACAGAGAGATCCCTCTGGGACATCTGCACTGTGGGTATGGTCTTAGTTTCTTCATTCCCCACCTACCAAATGCAGAGGAGAGAAAAGGGGGATGAGGAAGTCTAATACACCTTCCAAATCTCTGCTTGGAGATTAGCAGAACCTAAACTCTGACAAGAGCTTAATATGGCTTTTGAGTTCTGGCTAGGACAGAAGACGCCATGGATCAATATCGTAGTCAGATATTCACCACTTTAGATACTGCTGTGCAAGCTCCAGGGATTGCTCATGTGTCACTTACTGGAATTATTTATGTATCTTGAGGCACGCACAAACCTTTTTTAGGCACAGCTATTAGTTAACCAGTAAAAACCTGATGTAATTGGCAGATAACTAAGATCAGAAATCAGAGTGCAGCAGTGGCCCCTACCACACACCTTTACTGCTGGCTCTGATGTAGCCCTGTCAAGGCTTCCTCCAACAAGATGTGTTGGACAGGCTGGAGGGATGCTCTACACCCCGTCTCTACAAGCTCACTCAAGGCTGATGTGGCAAGAGGTATCCTGGCTCTGCCTCTTGCCAGCAGCAGAAGGAAGCGATTTCAGAGTTGCTCCTTGGAGTTCCTGCCTCCCAAACATGGATATTTCTTTTGGTAAACAAAGAACATGTGCAGCTTACTTCACCTTGGTAAATACAGTGTGAGCATATGTAAGCTTGACGCTAGTGCAGAGTTCATGACTTTGAGAGGCTGGTCTAGCAGCTGGGGAGCTACCAGCAACCACAACCTGGTTTCAGAGTTTTGGCCTTTGCAAGCAAAGGAGGTAGTATTAACCCCATCAAGGCTGATAGAGCAGCACAACAGTAGAGGTGTCAGTGAAATCAGTGCAGAGAAGATAATGGACCAAAACCAAGAAGCTGACATCTGTATGAGATCCATTTCTGAATGAAGGAAAGGAAATAAACCCCAAATGTTTTAATGCTGACTGCACTAGCACATGGACAAGCCTGGGACGGCAGAAGCACGTCCTCCCAGCACTCATTTTGGGAGAGTGCCCCAGTCGGGGATCTGCCTGGCTGCCAAAGGGTCTTACCTGCTTAGGGCTTTTTCTTTTTGGCAGTTGGACTAGATGATTGTTGTAGGTCACTTCCAACTGAAATATTCTGGTTTCTAACCCCTTTCTGTTCTATTTTCTAATTACTTCCATCCTCTGATTTTAAGTGAGCCATTTTCACTATGAGGGTGCTGAGGCGCTGGCACAGGGTGCCCAGAGAAGCTGTGGCTGCCCCATCCCTGGCAGTGTTCAAGGCCAGGTTGGACACAGGGGCTTGGAGCAACCTGCTCTAGTGGAAGGTGTCCCTGCCCGTGGCAGGGGTTGGAACTGGATGAGCTTTCAGGTCCCTTCCAACCCAGACCATTCCAGGATTTTATGATTCTGGCCTGGCTCTATAACACAAATGTGTCAGCAAAAGCACTGGTGTGATACAGGATCTTCCATGTACAGGCAGCCTCTTGGTAGAAGGCCTTGCAGGCTACCAAAGGCTATGTCCCAATATGCCAAATAATAGGGATAATCAATAAAAACTCCAGATGAGAAGTATGCTGGTGGCAATATCACACTGCTGCGTGATGTAATTAATCTGTGGCGCTGTACTGTATGCACAATAACAACACATCCATATCTTATCCCTAAATTATGGAATAAGTTGGGTAGCTGGGAACATCTATGAAGTGATTTCTGAATTCAAGTCTGGGTTGTGAACACAAAATGTAATTGGGTTGGTTTTACTTAAAGAATGAAAACAAGATGTTGTGGATCACTGTAGCACACACAGCAAACTGGGGCTTTCAGTCACTGTCAGTTGTTTTCCTGGTGGCTGGCAGTTATCACTTGAATTTTTCTAGCAAACTAGATTGAGTCCCAAATATATGCCCCTAATCAATTTCTTCTGGAGAAGAGACTAAGCTCTTTGTGCATAAAGATGGATGTTTTTTCATCACTGGAAAATGATGTTTCTCCATGAAATCCCCACGTTTGGATGTCTATGATGTTTTTAAACTGTCTCAAAAGCTTTTATATAAAGGCTCAGGGATAGTACCTGCTAATAGTAGTTTAACACTTCAGACTGTCCAACTAATGTTTTACTATTTATTGGTTTGATGGGTGGGGGAAACTTTACTAATATTTCATTCCTGAAGACAAATCAAGTCATCCAAACCAGACAGTACTATGAGGATAGAGTCTTCTGTAAACAGAATTATATTTAACTGTCCCACTTCCAAGTGGTTCTCAGCACTGTTGCATTTCTTAAGTATAGTGCAGACTTCCTAATACTTTGATTAATAGTAAGATGGTTTGATGTTTTTAGCCTCAGCGTAAGAGCAAGGAGCTGCTGCCTTGCCATTCCTATTGTCAGCTGTTAGTCTGTGTTTGCCACGCCTGGAGTGCAATGAAGTTTTGCATAAGGCTTCTGGTTTTCTGAAGATAAACTAATACTATTTGCATTCTTTTTATGTCCTGGTTTTCTTGGGGGGTTTTGTGTGTTTGGGGGAGTTTTGTGGTGCATTTTGATTAAGATAATCCGACAAACAAGTGTGTGACTATCGGTGACGAACTGACCCTTGTGCCATCAACGATTCCTGTTGGGATGTTTTCAGTTGTGGTCTGATAGCTTTAAAGATGGAGATGAAGGAAGACAATATGGCCCCAATGAATCTAATTGGAAAAACTCCCACAAACTTCAGCCTAGAATCAGGATTTAATCCCTGCTATTTTAGAGGGAAGCAAAACTACATGGGAGAGAAGCCTTAAAAACAAAAGTCATTAGAGAACAGTTGTGATCTTGCATGTTGAATGTATTTAATTAGAAGGATTTTTCCAGTATCTCTAGAGAATTTAGGGACATTCAGTGGGACCTTCTTTTCTGTTTGGAAAATACTTTGCCCATTGTGGGCACTAGGAGAGGAAAAAATTGAAATAAGCTGTCTCCAATTGCAGTTGGAAATGTAATACAATGGGAGAGGGCTGAGACCCACAGGGAAGCCAGTGGCAGCACTCCCATTGACCTTAATGGGAGCTGGACCACGTCCCACATGGCCTCGGAGACATTTGTGGGAAAAAAAAGTCTACTGTAAGACTGAAAGATGAGAATGAAGAAACTCATGAATTTCAAAACTCTCTGGCTCAAGCAGGGTCAGCGCCAAAACCCGCTGAAGCAAACACGAAGGCAACGGTCAGGCTGACTTTCTTTGACTCGGTTGTGTGTGTCTCTTTGTTCTGCAGAAGATTTTGTCAGTTCATTAGCTACTACTCTTAGAAAATACCTGTTCATCACACAGATAATGTACCTTGGCAACAGTTTTCCTTTGTGTAGCTGGATTTTATCCAAAACCATGGGAGATATTGGTGTGTTTGAAGGTTTGTAACCTCCACTCTCTGGCAGTTCCCCACCTAGATAGCCTCAGGGGCGTCTGCGATGGGATCAGCCCATGGTGATATGAGACCTCTGGGAAAGGGCTGTGTCACCTTGCAGCCTGGGAAAGGCTGCCAAAAAGTGGTCTTAGAGAGATGAGGTCTCTGTTACTGCAAGGTGGGGTAGACCATGGTGGTACACAAATGGTGCCACCTCACTGGCAGGAAAATGAGGAGGAATTTTCATTAGAGGGAAGGTATTTTCTGGGTTTGAAATGCAGCTGAGGAAAAGCATCATGTTGAGAAGGCATCCACACAGAGGGAAAGGAACACCTAAAGAACTGAGAAAAGGTGAAAATGTCTCCTACATCAACAGTTCAGGCCAGCCAAACCCTCAAGCTGCTGTATGACAGTATGAACACAGACCCTTATCTTGGGTACCGGAATGAGCTTTGCTCCATGTCTCTCCAAGTGCATCAGTTCTCCAAACTACATGAAGAAGTTTCCAGAACTTAAAGAAAGCAGGGCTCACTGATACCAGCTTTGGAGGAGATCAGGATGGTCCTCACCCCCAAACTGCACTCAGATTAAGGCACAGCAACGCACAGAGAGAGCCCGGCTCCCAAGAAAAGAGTTGCTTGCACTTCCAGAAGAACTTGCTAGAAGCCACAACACATCTTGGAAGGAATGGAGATTGTGTTTCAGCCTTGGATTTCAGGCACACGTTGTGACAGCCTGCGGCAGACATGCCAGGAACTTCATTCCGTAAATCACATTTCTTGCAGTGGAGGCCTCTGTGCTCAGTAGTAGTAGCATTTGTTTCTTCTTTTTCTTGGCTGCTTTGCTTGGAAGTAGTGTAAAGACTTAACCCTGGTGAGAAGGACCTGCAGAGAAATAATGGAGTATGTGAGAGCTCCGGCTTTTGCCTTGTTAAATGAAACTCAGTCTATATAAACACCCTTGAAAAAACCCACTGGTAATGCTGCAAACACAGGATTTAGCAGCGGGCTGTTTTCATTTAGCTTTTTGGCAGCATTTTTAACAAGAATATGTTTTTTTGCGACTTTCAAACCAGACACATCATCTTGGATGAACTATAATGGTAATAAAAGCATTGCAAATATCTCTATTTCTAACCCAGGTTTTGTTGGAAACATCTTACTACTTAGAAGAGAAATAGAGCCTTCGGGTACTGAGTGTAACAACTTGCTTAGAACTGAGTGTGTAGTAACGCATATGTCTTTACTCATGCTCCATCTTTACTCTTAGTGTTCCTCCTTTGGTTTGCTCACACCATATTGTTATGGGTGGTTTTTCTTTCATCTAGTCACAGTGCAGAAACTTCAGAAGCTAGTGACCTGATGTACCTTGCCTTTTCCCTCTGAAGTGTGTGATGTGTTTAGTGTAATATGTTTCATATACACCAAGGCTAGCATGTCTGCAATGATTTGTTTGTAGGGCGAAGTCTGTTCAGCTGCTGAGGGTGAGGAAGATCTCTGCTCTCAGGTAAATAGATACTCCAGTCTGGAGCAAGGCTTGCTTTGAACATTTCTATATAAATATTTTGCATAAGAATGTATATATGGAGTTATGATGTTCATCAGAACTATAGTGGTGACCCTAAAGAAAAGAATGCAGAAAATATTAGTGGAGATAGTCATCATACAAAGGTTTTAATTAGCTAAAGCACCCACTGATTTGTGGAACAGAGGCAAGCAGCTGCAATTCTACAGTCTGCTTCTACCAGAGATACTGAACCCTGCCACCAGCTCTTACAGGCAACCGTCCTATGTGTATCTAGCTGCAGCCTTAAGGTTAGGGAGGAATTCTTCCTCACTAACATCTAGAAAGATGTTTCAGAGTCTCTCTCAATAGCTAGAAACTTGCTAACTTCTACATTGTCTTGTCATTGCCAGCTGATAAGCTCGGCATAAGTTGTCACTGTTAATCCTGAGCAGCACAACTCTATTCATTGAATTCGGGTGCTTTTTGTTCTGGTCTGTTCTCCCAGAATGGACATGCCCTTCTTCATCTATTTAAATGGTCCTTCCCTATCTTATGCTATCAGCAAAATTCATCAACATGCTTTTATTTCCCATGCCAAGAATATTAATGAAAATATATAACATATTCAGCTCCATGACCAGGATTCTGGGAGCTCCCCTCTTTCAGTCCCCCTTTCAACCTCCCTAAGAATTTCCCTCTGCCTCTCTAGTGAGAGAGTTGCCAGAAACACTGGGCTGTGCTTGTTCTTCTGCCCAGAAGCTGGGGGAAGCCCCCCAAACCTGGGATGAGACTGCTGGCTGTTCACCATGGCATCCCTGGTGCCTTGTGCCCTTGTACCCTGCTAGTTACTGAGCATCCTGTTGAAAGGTTGTAATGGTGGGTCACCAGGCTTAAAACAGTCAAGAGTTTGGTTTGTGTTTCAATTATTTTGCTATAGAAAATACAGTAAGAATGTAAAGAAGCCCTAAAAAGTCATAATCTCCATACTGAGTACTCTTTCAGTGTGGAAATGAGAAAAACAACCAATTGTTGACTTCAAAGTCTATGCCTAAAAAAATCCAGTCTGGAAACAGTAGGAATGAATGGGGACATGACTTAAGTAAGCAAAGATCTGTGGTTCATGGTCTCCTGAGGGGGCTAAAATATCCTGTAAGCCTCTACCACCCCCTGACATGCAAGAAACAGGCTGACTCTGTAGCACCAGGCCAAGAACATCTTTTTAACATAAAGATGATGAGAAAATGCAGAACACCTGAAGCTGGAGCTGTCTCAGAGTCAAAACACATCCTACTAATGAAGAGTTGAGTGTGAAAATAAATTGCCTCTTGCACAAAATTGTTGGGCTTTTAAGAATTATAGGTGTCTGAATGCTTATCACCAAAATCCCTCCAGGACTTCATTGCTTTGATTAAATCATAGGCTTGCTGTCCATGAAGGTATAGATTCCAGTAGGTCATCACCATACCAGTGTAGCTTTCATCCTTGAAAATGTGGCATCTGCACAGAGGACCTTCCCCTGCTTTGGAGCAGAGCTTTGCTCTGAGGATGCCAATTGCACCATGCTCTGCAGCAGCTGCAAATGCCACCACTGTTGACCATAGCAGAAATCATTGCCTCCAATCTCATCGCCTATTCCTACGCACAAAACCATGACCTTGCCATGCTTCTGTCCTCCTTCACCAGGTGAACAGCTCCCAAATGTCAATGGAGCACAACAGTTGCATGATATTTGAGCGTCACAACCTGAAGGAGGAGTGAGAGTGTGGTACTATGGTGCTGGTCATCATTTTGCCTGGTGCAGTGTGCCATTAAGGCATGCAGTGAGTTAACTTCATGCTGTGCTATCGCTTGGAGTTGCAAGTCAGCCTCTTCACACGAACACTGCCCACGCAGCAGGGAGAACTGTCAAGCTGCAACACGCCAGAGACACTGAGACACACCTATTGGAAGGGTGCTTTGCCTCCCCCTTCGCCTTTCCTTGCTTTGGCCTTCTAAAGCTGAATGGAAAATAACAGGTACTGCATTGTTTAGTTTCAGGTCTTCTGCGCCAAACATGATAAACATCCCCTGCCCTGTGAAGTGTAGACAGTCACAGGAACAACATACTTACACAACACTTCCCTGCTGATTTGTGATGGTGTGCATATGACTTTTTGCAGTTGGGGCTTGTGGCGACAACAGCAGGCGCAGCCTTTTGTGTGCAGTGTGAATATTGCAGTTTAATGATGTTCGATGCAGTATGGCCTAGTGTAACGTGGGAGATGGGTTGGAAGGGCTCTCAGAGAGGAGCCCGTGCCCTTCTGCATGAGCTGCGATGGTCTGGACAGTCACCTGGAGCCAAGAACTGCTGAGTCACCACTGCTGGGGCTGTTGGCACTACTGTGTGTCTGCTTCCATAACCTCTTTGCTGCCAATCACCTGTCTCCTCTAGCCCCTTAGGGTATTTAACTGAAAAATAACTATTCTTACAGCAGTGCTATTTTGCAGAGGGAAGTATCATGGTGTATGAGGATAACTTCTAAGAATAAGGATTGTACAAGGAGCACTTGGTGTTGGAAACGAGCCCTTGTGTGGCATATGTGTTGGGGGGCTGCATGTGGCCCTGGGACAGTGCCATTTGTGGTTGAAGTGTGGGGACCAGAGAGGGAGATGGGGAGCAAGAGTGATGTGTGACCCCAAAGGCTCTTTCCTGCATGGAGCCACCAGCAAACCTGTGATGTCCTGTCCCTGCTGTTGGTCATACACCACCATGGGTGCATGCAGAATCATTCTCCCACCACACTGACCATGCTTTATTTTCTTCCAGATGTTAAATTCATCTACATAAAAGATTGGATAACCAACCTTTATTTAGGTTACTCATGAAATTCCTCTGTAGTAAATTTACACTGAGTTTACTGGCTATTCCGTGCGAACTCTGGCAGTTTGTGCATCACCTCTAGCTTCTCTGCATGGACAAACCACAAGTGCAAGGGTACTGGTGTGTGGAAAGGGCTCTTTAATGAAGCAAAGTTATAATGAGGTTCTGTGGCTGAAAGCTGAAGCTGAAGAATTCAGACCAGTAATAAGGTGTGCATTCTTGGCCACTGGAGAATTTAATATCTAAAACAATTTGCCTAGGGACATGATGAATTCTCTCTTTGAAAACTTAAATTAAGATGGGGTTGGTTGGGTTTTTTTTTTTTCCCCTAAACAATCTGGTTCAACCAGAAGTTATGGTCTTGATGCTGGAGGTACTGGGAGCAAGTCTATGACCCAGGCGATGTAAGAGTTCAGACCAGACCCTGCGAGTCTCCGCTTGGGTGGAAAGACCAGACCCTGCGAGTCTCCGCTTGGGTGGAATAAAATGTTTTGAATGGTATATTAAAGCATTACTTACCCTCCTGTTTTGACTCTTAACTCAACCTGCCCTGCATGAAGAAATGGGGGAACAGTGAGAACAAATGACCTTTCCTGAATTGTTTCTTCTGTGATGTATTTTTGCCTTTTTATACCTACTCCTCCAATAATTTCTCACTGACATGAAATGTGCTTGGCCTAAAAAGAATCAGAACACCTTTGTAGAGTTTTCTGATCTCTTTTCTTGTGCTGGGGAATGGGTTACTGCCTGCCTGCCTGCTAGAATACCAGCGCTAAGGGATAATTCACCAGGAAATACCCCAGGCCAAGTAATGAACTGCACAGTACAGCAGCCCTCTTTCTACTCATTTTCCTGCAAAAACAATCCCTGTGCTTAGAAATTTAAGGAATGCAAAATAAAGTGGTGGTAGTGACTTTGAGCTATTAAGTATATTTTTCTACTCTTTTTTCTTTCCCTTAGTATAATGCTGCATAGAGGGGAGTTTTACAAAAGCCCCTGTATTTGGCAGGGCACAGACCTCCCTGGCTGGAGCAGAACCGCTCCTTCTCCTCCTGGTTCTTTGTAGAGGAGCTGTAGCTGCAATGCAGTGCCATCCAAACTGCTGCTACCTGCCCCAATGGCCCCTGAATCCACAATCCCCTGCAGATGATCTGGGACGAGTATGGGCATGGAAAATGTTTACTACACCACTGGAAATACCGCAGCTGGCAGGAACTAACAAGGCTGTTACCACAGCTGTGCTGAACAGTTGGTAGAAGGCTTTTGGTGAGAAGGGAATAAAAGGCAAGTAAGAAGAGGACTTTTATTTGATACAGTCACATAGAAGCAACCTCTGCAACCCAAGAGTATCCCTAAATACTCTTCCAGCACTGTATAGATCTACTGAATTAATCTAAACTACTATAATAATGACGTAGATGAACCCTTGTACTTATTTCAGCTGGTTTATACAAGAACCCTGAACTAAAAGGGAAAGAAACGCCTATATATGAGATCTACTTGATTTTTCTCTGTTGCTCATGATAATGGTGAATGAG
>NW_009924157.1:1346-11959 GCF_000696875.1 Nestor notabilis | reverse complement strand
AGGAATGCCAAACTTAATTGCGTTGTGTATGAATACTCTGCAATTTATAAGTAAGCAGCAAAGTGCTTTTTGGAGAAATCAATGTAGAGATTCCAGTATTTCCCATGATTTTTACGTTTAAATGTATTTGGTCAGCTGCTTTGATGAACCCTCACAGTGTCCCTACAACTACATCAGTCAGACTCCCTCTCCTGTGGTTTAAGAAATCATTCTAATAGATGTTGCTGGTTATTTTAACTTGTTATTGTACTGTGAGCAGAGCAGGGATAGAGGAGAACTGATTTACTGATTTACTTCATGTGAAGCTCTTGTGGAAAGAAGGTAATGCCCAAGGGACCAAATACTGTGAAATGATTCTTTGATTTGTCATTATGCTAACCCCAGGATCCATCCTTCTGCCAATGCTAAATTATTCTTCATTGTGTATAGTGCAGCTTTACATATTTGTATTACTTTTTTAAGTGTCTTGCCCAGTAGCTATTGAACCTAACAGGGAAAAATAATGTTTTCTTTTCAAAAATGGCACACTTTGGGGAAAAAATATATTTACTGACAAGAACTTTCATTTTTGAAGGAAAAAGAACACTTTAATAAAGAGTGTTTTGGGGAAAACTGCGTAGTTTTTCTATGTGTTTACTGAAAATAGACCGAAGAATCTTCCTTACAGAAGTTCCTTTTACTGGTAATGAGGTGCAGACCTGAGAAGCTCTGTTGGGTTGTGAGCTGGGAAAGTTCTTAGGTTCTTCTGCCTTCATGGCTTTCAGCAGCAGAGACGTTCAGGGTGGCATTTTAAGGTTGTAGCTTGCCAGGGTACTATATAATATGTTGGGAAGGATACCCTCTAGACAGGCAAGGCAGTGAGATTTATACAAGGAATTTCAAAGCATGCAATTGAGAACTACATGTAGGTAATTTTTGCTGGGCAATTGCTTCTTTATTGGTCTGAAATACACACTGCATTTTAAGATGCTTCATGCTGCTTGTCCAGTAAAGTATTCAATGGAATGAAGAGTTAATCTTCAGTGTCCTAGCCTTGACTCTGGCTCTGCTCCTCAGGCTTGCGCTTACTCTAGAGCAAATGTTTCTGCTGACAAATTCACAGTGATTTTTCATACTGTTGGTGTGGTCTGGCACATTTCTACAAGGAAAACAAATCTTGATATCAAAAGGGGAATATTCTTGTACGGAGAAATTGAATAAAGACTTGGCGATTTGGGCGTATCTTCCATCAGAAACTCATTCTTATGTTTAAAATGAAAGATTTTATTGACTTCAAGCAGAAAGAAGAAACATCTTTTTAACAATAGAGCATACCATAAGGTCCTGAAAATATGTGATAGTCTGTATATTTATACTCCTTCATAGAGCAAAGCTGGAACCAAACACTGAATAAAGACCATCAGTAAACTTCCATGTAGATAAGGCACATGTGCAATGGCCAGAAACCCTCATCATGGGCAAATTAAACGGTATTGTCAACTAGCAATTAACCAAAAGTGCCATAGCATACAATTATTTCTTCCTTCTGCTGCTCTTCTGATGAAAGGATTTCCCATTTCAGGTTTTAATCCAGCAGGCAGTAAAATATCCATGTTTTAACCAGTGCTGACATGTAGAGGATGGCAATCAACTGGAGCATCAGGTGTGACCCTTTTCGGATGTGGTAACACCACATATAACCTATCCATGCGTTGGTGTTCTCACTGTTAAATGTGATACTGTAAGAGTAAAGGGAGAAACAGCCCCGAGGTGCTCCCTAGCAATAGGGTCCACTTCCATAATCCATAACTGGTAGGAGCAGACACAACCAAGGGTGTATGACCATGTCTTACCCTAGCACAATGGTGGTCTGAATGGAAAACTGATCTCGGGGAGATTAGCTGTATGAAAGCAGTACCCAGCCCTCACACAGAAATAATTTCCACTGCTTATCTACAAGCCCTGTTGCAGTGTGGGAGAACTGAAGTCAAATATTGCACTTTAAAGGACAATTACGTGTCCTTCACTTCCTCAAGCCTCTCGAAAGCCAAATAGCACTATCTAATCTAAACCACCCCGGCTCTTCTCCATCCCCTCAGACACATGCTGTGCATTACATTTCTGCCGAAATTCATTGCAGGCTGGTTCAGCAATCCCTTTGAAGTCCTTGGAGCTTATCTATACTCCAGCAAGCCAGGGTGTGTTCCCGGCCAGCTTGCAGGCGACCATAAAGCACAAATTTATCCCAGAGGCCACAGGTGCCTCTCAGGGGATTTGTTTTTCCTGTATATCAAGGAATCTCCAGAATTCACCCCAAGATTGTCCCTTGGCCCGAGGTGCTGCTGAGTGTGAGTGGGAATGTAGCATAGCATGTATCACAGGGTTGGGTGGGCATGGTCCAGGAGAGCTTCAAAACAAAACAAGCTTCAAGAAGGCACTGAAAAAGATCATAGCTGTCTTTTGGTACAGTGGAGCAGGAAGAAACAAAGAGAGGCTGGCAGGAGGCATCCATCTGGCTCCCCACCAAACTCTGTCATATCCCAGTGTTTCACAGTATCAACCTTTCCCTGCCCAACTCCTCTTCCACTCTCTAGAGGGTGTCCAGACCCCTGCTCCCCCTACCCTCAGGGTCCCACATCCACCCCTTTCCTGGTAACCATTATTGCCTTCCCTAAAGAAGAAAGTTGGAAAATGGTTTTACTGCCACAGGATAAAAGGGGTGGGGGGGGGGAGGGGGAAGAGTCTGACATTAATCCTGAGCTGAAAATGGCTGAGCAAGTATGTATGTTGATTTAAGGCTGTTCTTGTTACATTCTTGAAACTGCTGAGGTTATCTGGTAATCCATCTGAATTGCAGCTTGCGGCATTTTGAGCTAATTTTCAATTGTGCTGCATTTAACTATTCTTTACCTCCTTGCAGTACATGTGGAAAAATGTGCATCAGGTTTTGGAGCCCCTAAACTATGGCTGTGTCTTCATCAGAAAATGGAGAAGAGAAATTTGGGGGGCTTATGACTGTTAAAGTCTGCTTTTCTAGTGCTGGGTTTTGGCTGGAGGAGGGATGCAGTTGAGCAGCGCGCTCTGTTTATTTTCTGACTGTTTTGAGTGAGCGCATGTCTCCATAGATGTTTAGAGAGCAGCAGCGCTGGAGATGAGGTTTATTTATTCACAAGATATGTATCATGCAAACAGCTGTGAACTGCTTCTCCTCACGGCTCTGTTGGTGCGGCTCGAGTCCCACCCCAGCAGACCACCCGAGGGAGCAGAGGTCTGCATCGCCCGCAGGGCTGCTGCCTCTTCTGCAGCAAGGACCATCCTGCTGGGCTGAGCAGCTCCTGGGGCTGGAGCTCTGTGCAGCAGGCTGGAAAGTGGGTGAAAAGCTGGATACAACCTGGCAATGTGCACTTGCAGAACAGAAACCAAGTGTGTCGTGGGCTGCATCCCCAGCATCGTGACCAATGTACCGGGTACAGTTCTGGTGTCCCCAACACAAGAAGGACATGGAGCTGTTGGAGCCAGGCCAGAGGAGGCCACAAGGATGATCAGGGACTGGAGCAGCTCCCGTATGGAGACAGGCTGAGAAAGTTGGGGCTGTTCAGCCTGGAGAAGGGAAGCTGCGTGGAGACCTCAGAGCAGTTTCCAGTGTCTGAAGGGGGCCTATAAGAAGAATGCTGGGGAGGGACTCTTCATCAGGGACTGGAGTGCTAGGACAAGGGGTGATGGGTTAAAGCTTAAACAGGGGAGATTTAGGTCGGATATAAGGAAGAAGTTCTTTACAGTGAGGGTGCTGAGGTGCTGGAACAGGTTACGCAAGGAAGTTGTGGATGCTCCGACCCTGGCAGTGTTCAAGCCTAGGTTGGGGTAATGGTTTTAAACTAAAAAAGGGTAGATTCAGACTAGGTATAATGATCAGATTTTTTATGATGAGGGTTGTGAAACACTGGAGGAGGTTGTCCAGAGAGGTGGCAGATGCTCCATCCCTGATCATTCCAAGGTCAGAGCAACCTGATCTAGTTGAAGATGTCCCTGCCCATGGCAGGGCATTTGGAGTAGATGACCTTTAAAGGTCTCTTCCAACCCAAACCATGGACAAATGGATTTTGGAAGACTTTTTTTTCCCTCTGGTGGAGTTAATTTACTTCTCCCACCATTCTTTCTATTACAAGAAGAACTCCAAATGGGTGACAGATTTGTCAGATGTTTGGATGCAAGGCACGAGCAGCAATTTTCTCTTGGGCCCTTTTGGTGATCTCTGCATCCAAGAAAAGGAAGCCTCAGTGTTAAACTCTGGATGTGACATATGCAAAGACCAGACACATTTTCCTGGAGGACAAACTGGATGTCTCTAACCAGACGGAATCACAGCATGATTTTCCTGTGTGATCTTTGGCAAATAATTTCCTGAGGAAGGTGGGGGTTAACCCCATTTTTCACATCCCCTTGGAAAATGCTCCTGGTCTGCTCCTTACCCCCAAACAGCAAAAACTTGGAGATCTGAGGCAGGCCAGTATACGTGCACAGAAACCTTGTATTTCCACATCACATCCTGGCTTTGTCAAAGTTCTAGTGGGGTTTTAGCCCCATCTGACATCCCTCTTTCAACTTCTTTTCCCTTTTCTCCCTCCTTCTGCCTCTCCCCATCCCAGGGAACCCACTAACCCCCTGCAGTCACTTGTCGTTTCTGCTGCCTGTTCGTTTGCAGAGGCAGGGTTAAACAGTGTGTGATTTCTTATCTCTAAATGACATTTTTCCCATTGAGCACAATTACAAATGCAGCTCCTTCACTTTCAGCTCCGTTTTTCACCTCTTGCTTTCCCTCCCACTCCCTCTTGGATGCACGTTGGAGATCACAGTAGTTTCTGTTTAAAATGGTTCAGCTTCTGTGTTCTCCAGCATGTAACCGGGAGCCTGTTGCTACACGCTGAGCAGGGTGGGACTGATGAGTCCTTTATTTCTTTTTCCCCTTAGAAAGTAGGTTGCTGAATGTAAGGCTTCAGGGAATAAAATTTACAGGAGAGAAATTACTGGCTATGTTTTTAACGCAGAGCTACCTCGCTGGCCAACATGGTTTTTACCCTTTGCATGCCATGAAAAGCTCCTATTACTGCTAAATGTCACTGAAGGTTCAATGTTTCGCCAGTTCTTGACTCCTTACTGCATTTTTCTCATCCTCTGTGGTGAAAATGAAATTTACTTTCATATTCACTGCTGAATTGCCCTTATTTGCATGTAATGAGGCTGGATATGCCAGTAAAAGTGGGAACCCTCTTTGAAAAGCTTCTTTGGGAGATTTATCATCTGACCCTGATTATTGTGACTGCTCTTTTCAAAGGACATGCGATGTTTGGGGGCACATCCAGCCTGGGGAGTTAAGGAGAGGAGATGGCTTGTAAGATGTCATCTCTTTTGAGTCCGTGATGGGGGATGTCCCTGTGCAGGACAGGGGAGTTCTTCAAGCACAGCTTCCTCATATGAAGCGTTGTGGGGATCTGCTGGGATGTTTTGGGGTCTTTTTCTTGCCTCTGTTTATGCTCTTAGGACCTGATCTTCCCAAACTGCTGAGGGCCGGGGCTGGAAGCACTACTTGTTGTGCACAGCCAGCTGGATGCAGCACCAAGCAAGGTCCCTGAGCGCTTGGTGCTCACTCAACACTTCACAGCAGAGGGGAAGGAGCGTGCTGCAAGGTGGGATAAGCAGCGTGCCGGCTTCACCGGCATCTGGTCAAACCGATGCTGGCTGGGATGTGTGATCTGGGACTCAGCCATCACCTTCCCGTGGCAGGGCTTGACCCAAAGCACCGTGTGGTTTTCTCAGGTTCCAAACTTCTGTGCAGCCTGCTCTGAGGCTTTGCACTCACTATTGCATCAGACTGAAGGAGCAACAGCTCTAAGATTTTATAAACCTTGTTTATAACGTTCCTCTTGCCCCAAAATGCGCATGGTACCTGCTCACCAAGTGCAAGATGGTCAGATAATCAAGTCGTGTTCACACTTCAAGGCTCTCCTTGGCAAATTAAAGGAGCACTATCACCAGCAAAAGCCTTTCTGCAGATCCACATAGACCTGCTGTATTCCTCCCACTAGAGGACGGTAGCTGGTGTACACGGACATCAGTAGCAATTTACAACAGAAGCAAGAATAAAACAGCCCTATCCTTCCTGTAGAAACATGTTCCTTTCTAGTGGTTTTCACATAATGAATGCCAGTGAATATGTAACTAAGTCTCCCCTGTAATCAAGTTTCTGGCCTCCTTACTTGTATCCACAATGTAAAACATTTCCTGATCCATTGCGTTCAGCAGCCCTGGGAGTCTCCAGCAATATCTGTTTCTCTGCTCAATTGGCATCAGAAGATCGTTAATGGGTTTATCTGATCCAGCAATCACTGATATGACCTTTTCTGTCCTCTAAGAGATGGAAAGGATCTTTAGCACCTCAACTTGGCCACCTAAATCAAATGCAGACCTCTTTGAGCTTTGAAATATTGCTGTATATTCATACATACATGAATATTCATTGACGTGCGTATGAATATTCAGTAATACAAGTCTAGATTCCATGCAAAGTGAGCTCCCCTGTAACCCTCCCTTTACAACACAAAAGAATGAAAGAGACAAGTATGTTTCTGGGTCTGTGTGAGCAGAGAAAGAGGATGGTTCCGGTGTGTGTGGTGACTTGGGAAACCTTTCTATGGTAAAACCTCTGACTTTTGTCCACGTTCCTTAAATAAGCAAATCCCTATTTGTGTTTGGGCTTTACCTGCCTGACCATTACCTTTTCATCCCATTTTCTTTTTGGACTGCAGCTTGTGAATGTGGTTACAGAGTTAACAAACGAGGGCTGTTAAACCTCAATGCAGGTCTCTTTATGTGGAGGTTTTCTTAGGCGGGTCACCGGCTTCTCTCCAAGGCAATCCAGTTTCTCAAGTGAAATTGTGGGTGCCTTAATCACCTGGCAAAGTGGAGGACGAGGTCATCTTACAGTGGGGACTGATAAAAGACATGGTTTTCACTGGAGGAGACACACAGAGAGAAGCGAATTCCTGTGAAATCTATAGCAGGAGACAGAGAAGTGAGATTATGTGCAAAGGACGAGAAGAAAGAATATGAGCTGCTTATGGAATGCTGACTTCAAGATGTCTTGAGGGATGAGTAGAATGAGGCAGGGAAATAGTTGTAAGCATTTAGTGCTTTATTACCCAGGACTGTGGAAAGTAAAACATCCAAAAAAGAAATTTATTTTATGTTTTTGGGCTGCTGGGGAGTGACTGTGCCCGTTTGTGTCTGCAGCTGGGCTTCTGAAAGTGGCAACCCAGAGCTTGGACCTGCAGAGAAGGATGTGGGAAGCAGAAGGAGTCTGCTGGGACCCAGTGGCATGGGCTGGCTGGGCCAGAGGACCCTGCCCAGGAAGAAGAGGTTGCCTACACTGTGCATCCCTGCTATGTAGTATTCTGCCCCTTCCAGGGTTTAAACTATAACACGAACCCTGGTGTGAGGCCAACTTCACACCTTCTGCTCTGAGGTTGTGCCTGAAAGTAAGAGCTGAACCCTGTGGTGTCACCAGCAGAGAATCCAATCTGATGTAACATTGCAGGGGAAGCTGCCACAACCACCAGTCGGTCTAGTTAGACAACAGAGCTTCAGTAAAACAAACCAGTGTGTATTGATCAACTGGAAGGAGGAATGAGAAGCGCACAGGCCAACAAGCAAAATGTATCCAAGTTCTGCAACAGAAAGACAAATTGTCTTTGCAGCCTTTGTCTTCTCATTTTTATAAGTCTGGCTCTGTCTTGCTGTGCCCTGCTTGTGCTGTAAAGGAGTATATTCACATGGTTTCTCTGAGTCCTGCTTTAAGGGAGCTCACTGTTAAAAGATCTTCTCCAATGGATGCTGCTTTCCACTCTTTTAGAACACATACCATCCCCCAACAGACAGAGGTGCTCTACCAGGACAGTGTGTGACAAATTCTTTATGAGAGAATACATAATAAATTGAGGATCTTCTTTTATTTTGATTATTTAGTATTCAATATTTGCATTATGGAAGTGCCTGGAGGTTCCAGCTGAGATCAGTGTCCTATTGTTCTAAGCCATGCATAAAAACAGGGCCAGAGATGAGGAGCTTACCATCTAAATAGATGAACTGGATAAAGGGTGGGAGACAGGAAGCATCTATTATTCTCATTTCATAGCTGGAGAGCTTGGACACAGGCAAATTAAGCGTCTTTCCCAGGACCGTGTAGGAAAGCTGATGCAGAAGGGCAGTAAGCATCAGATGTCCAGTATCCCAGTATAATACCCTGCTCATAACACAGCACATTTCCTGTGTAAATACATCTTGCAATAGCATAATAACACAAAAAATGCTTTTTTGGATGTTTTCCTTAAGACTTACAAAATGAGAGGAGTACCAGAAAGGTTACCTGGCTACAAGGCATAACAATCTGGAGGCAGTGTTTGTACTCAAATGCCATTACAAGACACTGACACAATAGCAGTGAAAATAATCTCTTTTTTTTTCAACTTCTTAGTCTTACTGCATAAAGAAGCATCTCTGAGAAGTTTCTGCTGTGCATTATGCAGAGGGAGATAAAAAATTAATAGGCAAAAGCAATTAATTTGCCACATTCTGTAGCTTAACTAAAATGAGTTTTTTATTGATAAACCCTCAGTAAAACCATCCCTTTACAGACCAGGAGCTTCAGCCCTCCCATCCCATATATATTTTGCTGCAAAAGTACTTGGTAGCTCATCTGCTTTGCACTTTTATGGATAATTATTGGATCTCCTGGCATTAAAATAAAGAAATTCTTATCTCAGTTTTAAGTACAGCAGCATCTTGAAGTAATACATGGTGAGGGCTAGTGATGGAAGTCTCCCAGTAGCGGTTTTGTGTTAGAAAGGGATCGTGTTTATATGAACACAAAGTGACTTTCCCCTAAGATACTGACAAATGTACAGAGCAACTTTGCCTGTCTTGGAGAAGAAAAAGATTATCAGAAGTGGGTTCCTATGATCTGCTGCTTTGTACCCTAAAAAAAAGTTCAAAGCTCCCAGGAAAGGGAGCCATAAATACTTTGGAAACCAGGTAAATATTTTAGCTGCCAGAGTTTGGGTTTAGGCACTTTAGAAGAACTTAAAAGAAAAACTAAACCTTGGACAAGTATTTAATTACATCCAGCATGGTCAAGCAAAGTTTTTGGACAGGACATGGAATAACAGGGAAGAAATGTTGTTTCCCAGTGTCTTCTGTAGAGAAGCTAAATCCTAATGTGTGTGGCTGAATTACGATCTAGAGGATTTCTTTCTGTAGATCTCTGAACTTGAATGAGTGGGTTTTCTTTTTCTTTATTTAATTTTCTGTATTATATTCCTATTTTCACCAGATAGAAATGTGGAATGTTAGCAGGTCCTGCACCTGGAGAATAGAACAGTAATGAAGATTTGTCTTCCCTCAGGTACCTGTGGCCTCCCTTGCCATCTGTCTGCAACGTGGCAGGACCTGGGGCTTGCTCCTCGCTGGGATCCCACGGAGGAGCCTGTTTCTGTGGAGCACTGACTACAGTAACATCTCCAACACTTAAAAGAAATGTCAGGGGCTCTGTAAGGATTAGAACTAAAGAGAGCTCAGAAGCAATGTATTCTGGTTTTACCTAAGGTGACTTTTCCCACATTACTCGAAGGCATTGGTTGCCTATCTCACCTCATCTCTTTCTTGATGCAAGCTCTTTATCTTCTGCTTAACCTTCTACCTTCATCCCTAAAAGCCCTTGAGTTGGGCTTGTGGTGGCTCCAGCCCGGGAGCAGCCTGAAGTCAGGCTCATCTTCACCTCACCGTGCCAAGGAAAAGGAGATGCCAAGTGGAAATGAATCCATCTCCTCACCTCTGCCTGCTCCTCAGTGGAGATTGGGCTGAGCCCAGCTGTGCCTTCCCTGTTGAACATTAACCGTATCCCTGCCTGCGTGCGGAGGGAGGACCAGGGTTCAGCTGACAGCACTGACAAAGAGCTGGCAGGGCTGAAAGATTCAATTTAACTTTCTTTCTCCTCCCCCGCTTCCATATGCGAGGAGGGGGGGACAGCACTGTTCCTGCTTTTGAAACTTGCGGTGCAAAGGAGCATTGGTGTCCTCATTTTCCTTCCTCCCTATTGATGTATCATTGCCAGGATGAAAAAGGACGTCTCAAGAGCTTTTGAAAAAATGGGTGACTACTCAAGACATTTTATAAAGGAGGAAGAATGGGGAAGAAAATAGGACTCGGTAGGGGGTAGAAGGAGCCTGAATGTGTGCCTTGTCTGTCTATTCTTTCACTTGAAACCTGGAGCTGTTGTTCCTATTTCAGTTCAAACTGTCACCTTTAGTTCATGATGGCTTTACTGCCCTTGCTCCTGAACCTCAACAGATTGGGGCTTATTTACCTATTCACACTCTGCTGTGGAACCTCATTAATAGGCTTATTAGCCACACTATTCACGTGCAGGGGGGCTCACAGAAAAGATCCCAGCCACTTTGAGAGGAGGAGGAAAAAACTGTAAAGAGATTATGCTCTCATTCAGCAGCCTAACTGCTATGAAAGGCTCCCTGGGCCCACTGAGATCTCTTGAAGCCTAAATATGATGACAGAATTGATCCCCCCCC
>NW_009924157.1:0-1335 GCF_000696875.1 Nestor notabilis | reverse complement strand
CCCCCCTTTTAATTCCAAACATGCTTCTGCTTTTCTCAGATGGAGGAGCTGGGCTGTTGTGGGCCACTTTAGGAGAATGTGGCTCATTTAAGAGAAAAGGCTGCTATTGATAGACTGCTATCTTTTCATCCCCAAAAAGAATAAATTCTGACAAGTGCTTCCAGACATTGGGAATAGGTGTTCTGATTTGTCATTTTTAGTGGAATGCTTCCTTTTCTTTCAGAGCATGCAAAGATACTGATGAATGGGGAAAGGTATTGCAGCTTCCTGTGCCGGACAATAATTTATGTGAGAATGCATTAACAATGTTTTCAATGGGCAGTGGACATGCCTGGAGCTGGGAAAATTGGATCTTGACTGTGACATCTCAGCTTCTCAATTAGAACATTCACATGTCTGTTGCTTTAGGAACAACACCAGAAAAATAATTAAACCTGTGTTTCTAATCAATTACAAATTTGTCTGATGTCCCTCACAAAGCCTGAATTACTGCTGACGATGGTGGGAAAGTCCTTGCTGGGAGGTAGGTGTATGTTCCAGAGAAAACTTGGTTTTGGTGTTTGGAAGTATGTAAATAGGGAGTTACACTATGCCATGCAGCCACAGACCTTGAAAATCCCCTCGGATCAATATTGCACATAGCATACAAAATGTACAGTAGGGCTATGCTTAAATAAAAGTAGCTTTAAATTGATGAACACTGATTTAATTTGAGGCAACCACCACTTATTGATTTTGTTGTCAAGCTGACTCTCCAAAGCAAGCACTACATGGGCTCTGTATTAGCAACCTTTTAGTTAATGGTATCTAAAGCAAATGTTTTATTAAGCATGTATCAGGTTAAGCTAGAGTGAATTCTGAATGCCGGTTTAATGCAGTTTTAAATCTGTTTGTGCAGGCGGATGATGTTTGCACAACTGTTGGACAACTTCCCCTGTTTGGGCACTATTAGTAAAGGTGCTCTGTGAGACAAATTCACCAGGTGGTTGAAATAAGGCTTTGCACTCAAAGGCTCCTAAACGGAGGGTGGGTTTTTAGCGGGTGCTATGCACTCATCCTCTCCAGCTAACAGGTCACACGCCAGCCAGGGCTTCTGAGCCGCAAGAGCTCCTGGAGAGGTTTTTTGGGGGAAAGCTGTTGAGATGGGAACACTTTTGTGTGAGGATGAGGATGCCGATGCTGCCCTGCGCCGCCCCACCGTGCGCCCGGGCAGCGCCAAGCCCCAGACCATTCTCCGCATCCTTCCTTTCCAAACTTTGAGCGGGGCAACACCGTGCGGGATTCCTCCCGCTCCATGGCAGGGGGTCGGAACTAGGTGAGCTTTAAGGTCCCTTC
>NW_009924156.1:263163-278016 GCF_000696875.1 Nestor notabilis | reverse complement strand
TTGCCGGCTGGGCTTAAACCACGACAGAAGCCTAAATAAATGCCCATGCAGGCACGTTGGAATTTCCACTGGATCTAGCATGAGCTGGTCTTTTCTCCCTTACTTGAGTCATCCTTGAGCCCTTTGAGCCTGTTTAGTCCCTCTGAGGAAGGGATCCTATTCCTCAGATGAAGCCTGTTCCACTGCTTCATGTTTTCCGTGCTCTCTTTACAAGTGACAGCCTGGAGTTTTGAACCTCATTATTAACTATAAAACCCAATGATTAAATGCACCAAGCTTTATTATTACTTAATCAGGACATTTGCTCCCTGCTTTTGGTGAGATGAGACATGGCAGGAACCAATAGAAAGCTAAGCTCAACTATAACAATTCTCATTTACCTGCTTGTAACTTCACTTTGCCACTGAGTATCTCCTGTGAGGGTGGGAACGGGATACAAAGAGCTTGGCAACTTGTTCCTCTTACTTCTCTAAAGCAGTCTCTGCTGTGTGGCAAGATGGGGAACGGTGCCTAGACTCTTGGTTCTCTCTTCAAAAGGATCAGCCCTTGCTAAGGATGAAGTCAAGGGCAGAGGTAAATAGTTTGATGGTGGTATATGAGCACCTAAACTCCAGTCTTCTTATCAAGCAGGAATCCAGTAAAGGTGACCTGAGAACACAGGATCAGCTCTGGATATTAAAGAAATGATCATAGAATCATAGACTGGTTTGGGTTGAAGGGACCCTAAAGCTCATCCAGCTCCAACCCCTGCCACGGGCAGGGACACCTTCCACTAGAGCAGGTTGCTCCAAGCCCCTGTGTCCAGCCTGGCCTTGAACACTGCCAGGGATGGGGCAGCCACAGCTTCTCTGGGCACCCTGTGCCAGCACCTCAGCACCCTCCCAGGGAAGAGCTTCTGCCCCAGAGCTCATCTCAGTCTCCCCTCTGGCAGGTTCAAGCCATTCCCCTTGTCCTGTCCCTCCATCCCTTGTCCAAAGCCCCTCTCCAGGTTTCCTGGAGCCCCTCTCTTAGCTCCTCTCTCTTAGCTGCTCTAAGGTGTCCCCTTCAGGAGCCTTCTCTTCTCCAGCTGCCCCAGCCCAGCTCTCTCAGCCTGGCTCCAGAGCAGAGCTGCTCCAGCCCTCGCAGCAGCTCCGTGGTCTCCTCTGGCCTCGCTCCAGCAGCTCCCGACTTTCCAACTGTCCACCTTAGTGGCAATAAGACTCCCCTAAGCTCTGTGGCAGTAGCTGAGATGAGGGACCCTGTGTATTTTCCAGCTAAGAAAAGGCTGGCTGTAAGCTCTGAAACTCCCCACGAATTCCATCTATTACCCCTGATACAGAAAAATCCTATCAAAATAGTTGTTCACACTCAAACACCAATAGCTGCCAATCCTGAGAAAACATCTGTAATGAGCTGGAATTTCCGCTGTGCTGCCCATATGCTCACCCACCCGACCTTGGTGAGACCTGGAAGCTGCTGGATGTTCCACAGAGGGTGTTATTGCTCCTGTCTTCCCACTGCTGCTGCCTTTGTGCCTCCAACCTTAGAGAGACTATTACATTCTGTCACTGCTTTATAAAAATGTCACAGGCTGCAGTGCTTATGGTGAGACTTTGTGCTATTATTGCACAAGTGTTTAAAATGGACTGAGGTGCTTTTAGGTGCCAAAAAAATCTAGTTGACAGAATAGTAATAAATCCAGATGTAGCCAGTGCTTTTAACGAACATAAAAGCTGTGACTGAAACCCCCTTTACCTCGCTGTTCGCCCCATGATGTCTGTCTTTCCTTACTGCTTTGGTCCTTATTAAGGCTGTAATTTATAGGATCTGAATTTCTATCCTGGAAACAAGGAGAGTTAATTTTTTGGTACTTTCTGAGACTTGTCCTTTGTAAGTGACCGATGGTACAAAACTGCACTAAAACCTGAGATGCTTTAATTTATAGCAAAGCTGCAGCACAGCACTCTGGGCATGGAAAGCAGTCCTGACATGAGCAATAATTACCTGTAGAGTTACTGTAAAAGTGTCTGGTCCTAAGAGAGAGCTGGAGTCAAAGTCCTTTTTACTTTGGGGTGGAGAGCTGAGTAGATGAACTTTAAGCTAAAATAGAGTTCTCTCAACTCTAATCTCCTCATCCTGGCTTGAATACCAGAGTTCTCTGCTTAAATATCTGTTGCTAGAGAATACGTGATAGGATGCAGAGTTGTAGCAGAAGAAACCCCATGTAAAGCGTTTGAGTGTCAGTATGAACATGGAAACCACAGGTCACTGCAGTACAGCTCCGAAGGCACTTCACTGGCTGCGTTAAAGGGCTTGGAATTACATCCTAAATTCAGGAGAACCTACAGCTTCTTATTTTTACTTTACAGTGGGATTGATAACTCCAGGAATAGGCTTTTAAGCTTGATCTCCAGATGGAATAGTACTATAAATATGGATTTATTGTGGCTTCTGTGTGAGTTTGCTCAGGCTCGAGTGTGGAGCCTGCAGACGCCTGTTTTGCTGCGAGCACGGTCACCCAGCCCAGTAAGCTTAGTGCTTCTGCCCTCAGTTGTTTCCATATAGTGCTATGGGGGGAAATACCAGCTCCCTGCAATGTTTGAGGACTTCAAAAACAATATGAGGCCAATCCCATTCCCACATATGGGAGCTGTCAGTCACAGCGTGCTGTGAAATCCAGCCAGAGGCACAAGGACGATGAGAGAAGAAAGATCTTCCTTTGCTTGGAAGCAAGACAAGAAAAAGCCATCCAGGGCCTAAATCACTGTCACTTGTTAAATCTGTTCAGGGCTGTGTCCTCAGCTGGTGCCACTTAAAGTCCTGTGCACCCAGATTAAGTTGCAGTAATTCAAGAGGAAGATCTTTAATTAAGCAGAAAATCATGATCATAAACCTGTTCCTGTACGTACCTGTCTTAGCCAGGCTTGTCTGCAGGGGTGATGCTGGCCTAGAAAGTGAGTCCCTAAAATAAAACAAGCCTTCCATTAGTGTTCTAATGAGCTTTAGGAGCTGGGGTAAAAAATCTTCACTAATCAGCATCTCTGGTCCTCACATGTGTGGTAAGTTGGGACCTCAGGAAGGAGTCTGATCCCTCTCCTGCCCCACCAGCCTCTGCAGCCCTGCTCTGGTAGCCTGGACCAAGGAAATCGGCTGCTTTGGAGAAGAGAAGGTTCAGGGGAGACCTTATAACAGTCTTCTAATACCTAAAGGGGCTGCAGGAAACATGGAGAGGGGCTTTGGACAAGGGATGTAGGGACAGGACAAGGGGAATGGCTTGAACCTGCCAGGGGGGAGATTGAGATGAGCTCTTGGGCAGAAGCTCTTCCCTGTGAGAGTGCTGAGGTGCTGGCAGTTCATCATATTCAGCCCGAAGTGAACACCTCAAAGGGTTTATCATCTGAGCCTGTTGGGGTACTGGGGCAAAGTCCTCCCCCATAAAATCAGTGGGGATAAGTGGGGGACCTGGAAGTCCCACCCTGGTGGGGAATGAGGCTGGAGCCAGCTCTGGCACCTGGTGAAGCCTCACCCAGCCTGTGGCTGGAAGGAGGGGGACTGGAGACCCCAGATTTGGCAGGTCTCATGCTCTTCTCACCAGGATGCACCATCTCCTGGGAGCTCCCTGCAGATGAACAGGGATGGGACACCATGGGCAGCTGATCAGATCCATGTCCTGCTATATCAAAGGATGTGGCTGTTGCTAAGATGCCAGACGGAGCTATGTGCCACCAGCACAGGGCCACAAGTGGTTTTCTCCTACCATGAATAAAAGTAGCACCAACAGTCCAGGAAGCTCTTTAGAGGATGAAAAAAACATGGACAAAGCAATTGCAGAAAAAGGCGAATTGAAGTGTTGGTGCTCAAAGAGCTCCCTGTTTTTCATCTCTTCTCTTTGAATCACTGTCCCTGTCATCCTTAATTCCTTACAGGAGATTCCAGCTGGGCACCTGCCAGTGAGTGCCAATGGCTCTTGGGTACCTGTGCTGTCTCTGGGCCACCAGCCACAGGGATGGGCGAGCTGAGCTGTGTCTCACCTGCTTGCATTTCCTCAGCACATTGCTGCTCATGTGGATGTAGGCAAAAAGCTAAACCCAAAAGAAAGCCTAAAAAGCTTGCTGTGTGTGAGAATGAATGAGCTGCTGCTGACCCACGGGCTTTCGCTCTCCTCTGGATAATTACAGAGGAATAACTGTATAAATCTTAGTTGGATTTCCTGCTCTTGGCAATGGATGGCTCTGTTGTGGTTCTGTTCTCCAGGCTGGAGGGTTGTTTTAACTTAAATGAAGCTTTACAACACTTTGCTGGAGCAAGTGGGATAAAGGAGGAGGGGGGAAAGGCAAGAAATGAAGAAAGGGAAGAGAATGAAGCTCTTAGTTAACATGGTTGTTCATCATAGGACCTGGGGTCTGAATTGGAATTTGTTACGTTGCCTAAACTCAGTTCCCAGTAAAGGATTTGGATTTCCTCTCTTCTGTGGCTCTCTGTGATGCGGAGAGGAACACTCCCCATGTCATCTCTCGTGGCTGGTCTCGATGTTTTGGGAACAGCACTTTGACAGACCCTGTCACATTATGGCTGAGGGGATTTCTATACACCAGTGGCTCTTCCGTTATTCATCTGGGCTTGACTGAGTGATCACAGCCATGTCCCATCACCCAGGAGGGCAGAGGCTGGTGCGGGCAGGGTGCTGTTGGAAGCAGTGGTACTTGGAGGGGGTTCCTTCCTTCTGGAATCTCTTTATTATCTTTTAATATCAAACCAGATAAGGTCCAACATGTGCTGGGTGTATTTCACCCAATGTTTCCTCAGTGTATTAAATATATATTAAAATATATTCAATATACGTAATGTTTATCACAGAATCCCAGCCTGGTTTGGGTTGAGGGGACCTTAAAGCTCATCCCATTCCAACCCCCTGCCATGGGCAGGGACACCTTCCACTAGAGCAGGTTGCTCCAAGCCCCTGTGTCCAACCTGGCCTTGTTGTTCATATACATGTATTACATATATTTCGATCCTCTGTTTTAGCCTAGCTTTAGAAGTGATTACAGCCACTCCTGACCTCAATATCCCCCATAAACCTATTAAAGAAACACCTTTGGACTTGTTGCAATGTTCCTTATTAAAACTAAAAATTACAGATGCTGCTTTGCAGCCCTTTCCCCTCTTCTCTGCACACTGGGTTACCCTGAGAGACCTTTCTCCTGGCCCCAGGAGGGGAAGACAAATACTGTGATCAGAAGCAGGATGAACCTGGGGCATAAAGCTGTGTCTTTGTGCAGGGTCTGTTGTTGAGGAGTGCTGCTGCATCCCTTCCTCCTTTCTGGGGAATGCTGGCCAGTTCCACTGCACACTGCTCATTGTAAGCCAGGCTTGCTCAGGAAGAGGCAGGATGCTGGGTCCAGCACATGCCTGGGAAGGCTTTGGCAGCTGAGAAATGCAGAAGTGAATTGCAATTGCGATGCTGGGAGGAGCGTAACGCAAAACTGCCAAAGAATGTGGGATTTTGGGAGCAGCGAGTGGAACTTGTTTGCAGGTTGGATGCAGACTAGAGCCTACCCAGATGGCAAGGTCAGCACTTCCAGCTTCATATACCCGGGGATTTTAGCTTCCCAATAGGGTTTGTTGCATGACATGAAGCTGCTTTTGGGCTTGGGCACCCAAGGCCATGGCTCAAGGCAAGTCCATTACATATGGCCTGAATTACCTGCTATGGAACCAGGTTAGACTGCATTAAAGCCCAGGGTAGGCACTCTTCAGAGTGCTCTAATCCAGTGTATTTTTAGATTCAGCATCAATTAAACTAAATCAGATTAGTGCTGTTCTGATTCTGAATAAGAAAGTGCCTATGAGGGGCCTTAATGCAGTTTGAGTAACCACTTTCAATTTACACCTTTAATTCAGTTAAATTTTTAAGGTGCTTAAAAGCTTGTCCACACGTCATTTGTGAACGGGGCCCTTATCTAGGATGTTCTATGTGATGGGGGAAAAAGCTTGGGTGCAGGTTGGGTTTTGTGGTGCTGTCAAGTGTTATTTTAAATCGCTTTAGGGTGTTTTCTTGATTTTTGGAGTTTCAAGTTTCTCATTGAAGCAAAATGAAGTGTTAGCACTTCTGGTCTAAGCAACTGCAGAGGAAAACTGTGTCTATGTACATATACATATGAATGTGCTGTAAAATCCTTAAAAGCAGAAGATAACAATTTTTTTGAAGTGGTTGATTCTAAGCTTATTTCTTGATTGTGAGGAGCGTAACCATGTTTTGTGAACACAGAGGCTCCGAAACTCTGCTTTCTACCTCTTGTAAAGAGGAAATTTCTGGTATTTTGCATGCACCGAAAGGGCTGAATCATAGAACCATGGAATGGTTTGGGTTGTGAAGGGAGTTGAAAACTCATCCAGCTCCAACCCCTGCCACAGGCAGGGACACCTTCCACTAGAGCAGGTTGCTCCAAGCCCCTGTGTCCAGCCTGGGCTTGAAAAACCCCCTGTGTCCAGCCTGGCCTTGAACACTGCCAGGGATGGGGCAGCCACAGCTTCTCTGGGCACCCTGTGCCAGCGCCTCAGCACCCTCACAGGGAAGAGCTTCTTCCTTATATCCAATCTCAATACAGTTGGTATGGCCAGATTCTGCTTCAGTAAGAACATTGAACCAGAAAGCCAGGATCATCCCAGATGAGGGGGTAACACTTTGCACTTGACTGAGGAGAACTTCTGCTGATAAGAGGCATTGCAGCTCCCACTTCCACTCCTAAACAAGCCCAACAAAGGCTGTAATTTCTCATTTCCTAACAATATTCTGCCTGTATCTGCAACTGAAGTTCTGGCTGCAAAACATCCCAAACCTGTTCATTGCGTTTAAAAGATAACTATTTGCCAGCGTGTAGAATTGAAGCCTGTGTGTTTGAATAAGGAAAAGCTACTTATAATCCATTAGCAAGCTGCTAGGCTGCAGTTTCTTGGTAATAAGATAAAGAGTGAGCATGGAAAACCACAGTAACTGTGAGTACTCCATGTGTTCTTCCCTCTTCAATTATATCTGCTTGTTGCTGGTGGAGGACAACATCCTCTTCTGTAAGGAAGAGGAAGAAGCCAGGAAGAGCAGCACTATGAAGGGCCCAAAAGTCTGTCTAGTGATGAATTTCTTCCTTTAGCTCTGTTTAAAGCCCTCTATTTCTCCATGATGCTATAGAACAAGGTCCCTCAATTGCTGTTTCCCTGAGACAAACATATAAAGGCTGGAGCAGGCTTTGCCCCAGTGGTTGGAGGGAAAGGAGGTTTCACCCTGCAGCCATCCTTGAGCCCCCATAGGATAGAAACAATCCAATCCCCACTTCTAAGGCAGCTTTGGAAAACTTTCCCAGCGATGGCCCCAGCCCAGATTGCTTCAAATCCGCTACGTCCCACTTTTCTCCACATACTTAGGAGCTGTGACTTTCTTGACCTGACTCTGTGTCTTGAAATGAGATTTTTCAAAGCAGCAACTCACCAAGGATAAACTGAAAGCAAACTGATTATCCACGTGGGATGGCTCTGACCTCCTGGTATTAAAGGCTTGACCAGCTTCTTGCTAAATTCACTTAATCTTGCTTTTTCTCCCCTCTCAGTTTTTAAGAAACTGAAAGGCCTTATGCTTAAGGAGAAGTACAAATCCACTTGTGTATTTGGCACCCCCCTTCCTTTCGCTTGTAATTGCTTTTGCATCCTGCAATACTGAGTCAGGTCTGAGCTAAGAGCAGGTGCCCAAAAGTTGGGCTTGAATTAGACCAAATAGCGTCCCACATGCTGCAGCAAACTCATGGCAGGGAGAGAATTGAACAGAGCTCCCAGTTGAGGGAGATCTTTAGATGCAAAGTCATCCTTTGGGAACTAAAGAGAACAGTGGAGGCTTGAGCTTCTGCAGGGCAATGAAGCAAAACCTTGTGGCTCCATCACAGACCCGAGATGTAAGAAATGTGGTTTCTTCTGATCTGGCCGTAGCAAATTGATTTTGTGGTTCTACTTTTGTGCCAGCAGTGTGAGCTTCAGGCGTCTGACCCTTTCCTCAGGCTCCTCTGCTGCTTCACTCTGCATCTCCAGTCTTGGCAAGGCAATGCTCACCCCAGCCAGGCAAGGGGATGTGAGCTCAGGTTAGTGCCCCACAGCTAAGGTGTACCTCTAAGGAGCACCCTGGGGTGACAGGGCAGGGAATGGGGAGCTCTGGTTGCCTGTGTCTCATCCCAGCACTCCAGACCCTCAAACTACTACCTACAGAATCTCAACCACCTTCCCGAAATCTGCCTCTCTACATTTCATGCAGCACAGAAACGAAATACATCAAGCACATTACCCACAATTAGCAGCAGCAGCAGTTTAAGTTGCATATAAAATTAATCTGATTGGATTTTAGAGAGGGGTTTATAATAAACAAGGCTGGGGCTGTTTACAAACCTCACTGCAATATAATGGTATTTTTCAGCATGACTCGAGCTGCACGAGTGGCTGGGCCGGTGGCAGCTTTATTATATTCAGCAAGTCTTAATGAATAGGGAGCAGATTGTGAAATACTGTCCATTTTTATTGTGATTCATGCAGGTGAGAGCTTTGCAGCACGGAGGTCACTGGCTTTATTGCTTTGCGTTCACAGGGAAGAACCAAGTGCTCTGCCAAGATCCAGAAATGAGCTGCTGTCAAGGAAAAGGAGGAGACGCAGGTCTGCTCCAGCCCAGATTCGGTGTGTCATGGCAGGGGAGGTGTCATGGGGGTGAATTCAACCTTCAGGTCACCTTGGACCAATTTCATACCCATGGACTTCCCAGCTGAGCTTGTGCTGCTGCTGCTGCTGCCCTTAACTCCATCCTGCAGTGTCACAGCAGCCCGCTGGGCACTATATAAAGCTCAGCTGCCCCCAAAACACACAGATGCTTCCACAGGGGTTGTGTGTCAGATGGGGCAAGGGAGGACCAGTGTGGGCATGGTCCTGGGGCAAACCACACCAGTTTGGCCCTTCGGATCACAGCTCTGCTCTGGAGCCAGGGTGCCCAGAGAAGCTGTGGCTGCCCCATCCCTGGCAGTGTTCAAGGCCAGGCTGGACACAGGGGCTTGGAGCAACCTGCTCTAGTGGAAGGTGTCCCTTTGGAACTGGATGAGCTTTAAGGCCCCTTCCAACCCAAACCAATTCTATGAACCGGGAAGGATTTGATTACAACCTGTTGGTGACTACACAAGACAAAACTGGAGACAAATCCCATGCTGTGGCTCTCCCCATCTGTGAATGCATGTGTAGGTGTGAGCCTGCACCTGAGAGCAATTCTCTGCAGTTGAGTTTCCAGGAGAGAAATTGTGCCAGGGGAGAGCAATTTCAGTGTTGGCTGCTCAGTGCTGGTTTGTGTGCAGCCTGGAGAGATGTTTATTCCAGTTCGACCTGTAACGAGGGAGCCTGGAGAGGGTAGAGCCATGAGTAAGCAAATGTACAGGTATTTCTTACAACCTCCTGTCAGCTGCTGGAAGAGAGCAAAGATAGATACACAGGGTTTACAGGTAAAATGCGGGCTGTGAATATACACACACATCAAATTGTGCTTGTTAGCATTTTATTTTCATTTTAATGAGTGTTAATAATAAAGTGGGAGAAGATCACAAAGGTTTTTTTTTCCTCAGGTGTTAAAATAGGAAGCAATTAAGGCTGCTAAAAGTTGCCATGGTGGCAGAATAAAGGTGGTTTGGGAGGCGAGTTGTTTGTTCAGTCGGAGATCTGGGATTGCTTCTTCATTGCTCTCATTTGCCAGAGCTGGGACAGTTTTATATCTGTTGCAACAGAGCGTTGAGCAAGCTTCAGCTGTATGTACACAGCTTTGTGCTGCTCATTAAGGCTGGGGGGCTGGGGAGGGATGTGCCTGCTGGATGGATGCACGTGTGGATGTACCGATAACAAGTGGGATAATGGTGGGCTGCAGCTGGAGTGGGGTTAGAGGAGAAGTCCCTCTTGTAATGTGCTTCTGAATTAAGCAGGATATAGACCCAAGACTTGTCCCAGTTATCCCAGTTCTTTGCAGCACCCTCGTTGCTGCCTGCCTTCATGCACCTCCCTCAATAAAAGGGCAAAGCTGGGTTCAGGATAACAGCTTCTGAGGCAGGATGGATGGATGATGGAGGGGGGTCGAATCCTCCATGGGTTGAGGCTGTGCAGTGCTTCAGGATCCCAGAGCAGAGGGTGAGAGAAGCCTCAGCCTGGTTTATTTGCTGCTACAGAATAAGCCATTAGGATAAAATAAGGTTACTCAGCTTGCTGGGTGGGAGAGGAAGGGGATGTTAAAACCGGCAGTACCGTATTCCACCCAGCATCCTGAACCGCAGAGAAGAGAGAACCTGGTTTTGCTTTTCATAAAACCCCTTAGCTATTTAATGCAGCTGAATCCCCTAATCTCTGAGCTTTAGCACAGCACGAAGAGGTTCAGTCTTCCCAGGGTTCTGCAGAGGTGAACAGTCGCTCTTGCTGCTTCTGTTGGGATCCGCAGACGACAGCGGTGTGAGGAGGTGTTTGATTCCCAGCTCCAACTGCAAATATTTTCCTGACCTCAAGCTGTATGTTCCCTCCGCAAAGATCTGGATTCGGGTGGGCTCTGGGGGTTTGGTTTCTCTTTCCTCTCCGGTTTGTACTGACTCTCCCGGTTGCGGTTGCTGCCCCGCTGTCTGAAGATGGCACTGCAGCATCTCGCAAGCCGAGTCCCACGAATTGGCATCTTGCACCGGCTCCTTCCAGCCCTAATGACCACAGGGACGAGGAGCTGAACGGGAAGCAGCAGCCAGAGACGTGCATGAGCTGGGGAGCAGGGCGGGAGTGAGGCAGGGGGCTTGGACACGAGCTGTGTGAAGTTCATCAGTGTGGGAGGGAAAAGCTGGAGAAGATTGTGGATAAAGCCAGGCAATCGTGAATTGGGCTGAGCTGGTGCTTCCTCCTCCTCCCAAGTCCGGAATGCTTTGCCATGGGTGGGATGCTGAAGTGCCTGATTCCTGTAGAAGGCCAAATCCATCACGGATGCAACCTGGCTCTGTTCCTCTGCCTTCGTTGCTGCTTGCGCCCGCTGGCTGAGGCTCCAGCATTCCCAACTTAGAAGAAAACAGGGATGTGCTGGTGAACAGGGGAAAGAAAGGAAATTCCCACTGGCTGTGATGTTTTTGATGGTAAAATCGTAGCACTGCAGACACTGAGGCTTGCAGCAGCTGCTGGTTGGTTTTGTGGATGCTGTGTTGTGTGGGCAGAGGGGACATTGTCCCCTGCAGCTGGGGAAGGGGAGTCAGAAATAGGCAGATATTGAAGAATACAAGAGGAAAATGGATGTACATAGCGGGTGCTGAGCTGAAGTGTGGGAGCAGGGCTCGTGCTGTATCACCTGCAGTTATGCAGGGGCTGTTTGCAAGGGGAGGGCAGTGTCACAGGAGTGGTTTGCAGGATCCTGGATAGATCTGTGCAGAAATGGAGACAGGCGAGGGAAGCTGCTGCTGCTCTGTGCACACACAGCTCTGAGATACCTTCATCTCCTCCCACCCGCTCTGGTTTAAGTAGCTGCTCCCCAGGCTCCCGTGGGGCCACTTCTGCAGGCAGCAGGAGGGATGGGAGCTGCTCGCTGGCTTCTCACCGCGCTTAAGGAACACAAGCACGTTGCTTCCTGCTCACGCTATTAACTGGTGTTAGAAGTCAGCCTGGGTGGACTCCTGCCCCCTCCATCCCTTCCGTGCATCCCTGTTTATCATCCAGTGTGTCTCAGCACAGGAGGGCTCCTCGGACCCACAGGGCCATGGGGAGCACCGGCCACCTCCAACCCTGTGGAGAGCTCAGGTGTGGAGCAGCAGTCATGGCACGGCAGTCAGTGGGTCCTTGGGCTTCCCTAAGCAGGCACAGGGGACATGGGGAAGGCCTGGAGGCTGAAATCCTGTAGTTCTGGAAAGCATTCTGCAAGCTGCAGTCTGGGAAAGACTGGAATCCATTGCAGAGGTGGGTGAATTCAGCAGAGGCTCCGACTTCATGTTTATTCCTTTATGTTTTCTCTTTTCCTCTGAAGGCTTTTGAATGTAGGCAGCTCCCAGGGACTTCAGAGCCTCTTTTATTTCTCCAGACCTGTGGAAACCTTTCTCTGGCATGTCAGGCTTTGCTGGGAACAGCGGGCTGCCTCCAGCAAGCCCAGCAGCAGTGCTGTAGCTGCAGTACCACAGCGTGCAGGAGCCTCAGCAGCTCCTATGTGCCTCTTGCAGAGGAGCTGGATGCAGGCAAGGGTCTTCCCCATGGCTGCCCCTATAGAGATGGGACCCCAGGAGAACATAATGTCCAGCTGCTTCAAAGCTGTCCTTCTCCTTCAAAGGAGAATATAATGTCCAGCTGATCCCAGAGGTAAACCTGCTGCTAAATGTGATCCCTCTCAGCCCAGCTCCATCCAGGAATTGGGTACAGGATGTGACTAATAGGGTCTTGCTGCTGTAGTATTAGTGTGTGTTAATGGGGTCTTTGGTCCAGAGGCCCTCCCATAACTTACCATAATTAGGTGGAGGTAATTGTGGTCATAGCATTGCCCTGTTCCAACTCCGAATGTCCAGTGCAGGGGAGAGGAATTCCCTGGAAGGATGTGGAAGATGCAGATAAATCTGGGGATACATCCAGAGTCCACGAAACAAGGTTCTGCCTTTAGCTGACCTAAACACAATGATAGATCCAAACCCAACTTCTGAAGCTTTTATCAGTGGGAGCACAGGGAAATACTTCCATTTACTTGGCAGAGATGTTGAGATGGAGTGAGGCGAGTCCCTGCCCCCAGCTCCCCACAGTTTCCCGTTACTCACGTGAAGAGCCTTGGTTGAGTCCCAGACTTTGTCTTAATGCATAAAACCTTTGTGCAGTGCTTGCCATGAGCCTTCCAAATGCCACGTACGTGAGACCCAGCTCTTGTGTCTACTCCCTAACCCGGTGTGAGCTGCTGTTGCTGGTAATCCTCTTTGCCATCTCCTTTCATCACTGCCTGAGACCTCTCCTATCAGTTACCCTGTGCAGCACTGAAGCAGCAGGTAATCTATATGTACAGTAAATTGACTTGAGCTTTTGCCTTGAGGACCTAGAAATGAAACAAGAGAAGAGGGCAAACGCTGATTAAAAACAAGTTACAACCTCTGCTGCAAAAGGGACAACCTGTCATCAGAGCAGCTTCTGCCCTGCTCTGCTTCTCCGCTGCAGAACAAACAGTTTTGTCCTCACTTTGGCACTGAAGCACCTCAGCTACGTGGCCTCGGCTCTGAACAAATTGCAGGTTCATTCTGGGGAGGAACAGGCAAATTTCCTCTGAGAAGATTGTTCCATGTCAGTCACCCTCGTGCGGCAGCGCAGCAGGGACGCGGCTGCGGCAGGTCTAGGGGGTGTTTCAGCAGGGCTGCACTTGCAATGCTTCTGTCATAAAGCAGGGTGGCCTCTGTGTGAGCTGGTGGCTGGGTGGTGCTGCAGGAGCAGCGGGACAGGGAAATGCAAAGGGGAATTTGCTCACTGGGTGCACAGGATGGGGCTGAACATGCTCAGTGGGGCTGAGCTGGAGCAATGGGAGTTCTTGTGGGTCATTCCCTTGGTTGATATCACAGAATCCCAGCCTGGTTTGGGTTGGAAGGGCCCTTAAACCTCCCCCAGCCCCAACCCCTGCCACGGGCAGGGACACCTTCCACTAGAGCAGGTTGCTCCAAGCCCCTGTGTCCAACCTGGCCTTGAACACTGCCAGGGATGGGGCAGCCACAGCTTCTCTGGGCACCCTGTGCCAGCACCTCAGCACCCTCCCAGGGAAGAGCTTCTGCCTCAGAGCTCATCTCAATCTCCCCTCTGGCAGGTTAAAGCCATTCCCCTTGTCCTGTCCCCACAGGCCCTTGCCCAAAGCCCCTCTCCAGGCTTGTTGTAACCCCTTTAGGCACTGGAAGGGATATGGATGATGTTAACTCTTCTCCAGTTCTGCTTTGGGGTGAGGCAAACATTATTTAGCAAAGAGTGAATCCCTTTCCTGAAGGGAGTTTCTCTCATCCATCCATCCCTGCTACACTGCCCATCCCCATCGCACAGCAACAGTGGTGCTGGTGGCTATCAGCCCCAAGGGCTGTCCACCCCATTCATTTCAGTGGAGATGCGCTCACAGTCAGTGATAAGGAAGAGTTCTCCTACATTTGCTTGGTCGATTCACTGTAGCCCTCTGTAGTTCTCTTTTTCTTTCTAGCCATTGATTTGAACTCCAGACATTACATCGTGGGGAAATCTAAATTCTTCTCCAGGCTCCGTCATTCTCGTGTTTAGCCATCCTTCTCGCCTGGTACTAGGGATTTAGCTGTGAAGGCTTCCAGAGAGCTGTCAGCCCTGGGGAGGGAGAGGTATGGCCTCAAGTGGCCGAGTTAGAGCTGCAAAGAGATTTCTGCACTGACAAGGGGACGAAGTCTAAATCTTACATCCTTCAAAACACAACCAGTCTCATACCAAATCCTGTTTAACAGGCGCCTCCATCCCATTGCAGCTGTTTGTCTCCAGGAGAAAATAGGTTAGTGTTTTGCTTTAGACAGTGAAGGTTAGAAATTCACCTTCAAGAAATCACTGAAGGCTTTAAATCTGAAGCAGGGAAATTAGCTCCTACTTGTGCTAAGCAAGCACCTAAATCCTAGAGGCAGGATTTGCTGAGAAGCTCAGCCAGGACAGGTCTGTGTGTCTGAATTGGAGATCCATGCTCTCTTATCTAGCAATGTGGGGGAATTACAGTGTTTCAGTCCCCTGGGCTCTAGTGTTAGGAATTTATTTGGCCTGGAAGAAAGATTATTTGAACCAGGGTCCCACAACAGACTTAAACATGAAAACTGGCTTTTACTTCAGGTTCTGATTCATTTGATGTGTAGGTG
>NW_009924156.1:244899-263132 GCF_000696875.1 Nestor notabilis | reverse complement strand
TTCCTGACTGTCACCATAAACTCAGATAAATCACAGTGTGGATGAAGGAGGGAGGGAAGGAGTTTTATTTACTTGGTTTGCACTCTTAGGGGAAACAAATACCCCTGAGGCTTTCTTTAATGCGTGTGATTAGGAGATCTGTGCTCAGCTTGGGTTTTGGAGTAAGCAGGCAGATGCGTTCACTTGCCCCATAGCTTCAGGTTCAAACGCACACTGATCATAGAATCACACAGTGGTTTGGGTTGGAAGAACCTTAAAGCTCCTCCAGCTCCAACCTCTGCCACGGGCAGGGACACCTTCCTCTAGAGCAGGTTGCTCCAAGCCCCTGTGTCCAAGCTGGCCTTGAACACTGCCAGGGATGGGGCAGCCACAGCTTCTCCGGGCACCCTATGCCAGCACCTCAGCACCCTCACAGGGAAAAATTACATCTTTAAACAGGAAGATTTAGGTCGTATATAAGTTTAAACCCGTTCCCCCTTATAGTGATACTGCAGTCCATGATGAAGAGTCCTTCTCTGTTGTCCTTATAGGTGCCCCTCGGACATTGGAAGGCTGCTATGATGAAAATGTATGTTTCAATGGAAAATGAACCACTGCTAGTAAGTCAGGGTAAAGTACCTTGTTTGGGATATGCTGTGTGCTCCTGCTGTGGGAGTTCTCACACAAATAAGAGGTTTTCAACATGGACCATGCTGACTCCTGGGGAAAGTGCCAGAAGAGGGTTATTAGGAAGCTTGGATCCACTGGTCAATCAAAGTCCTTCCCGGAGCTCAGGAAATGCCTGGAGCTTGCATTAGAAAAGGTCTGTTCCCGCAAAGGGGTCTGGGTTTGACAAATCATCTTTTTTCCAGCAATCATCTATATTATTTTCAAAAAATTAATTAAAGTATCTAATAAATGATGTCTCAATCTCAGGAGCCATGGGAGTAGTGGTGCTTTGATTTCATCCAGCCAGAGGAGCTCTTCCTTTGCCTCCTGTGCAGTGGCCAAGCCTTTCCCTGTTCATTCCCATTTATCTTTGCTGCAGACAGGGAGGAATCAGTCAGTGCCCGGAGCTCAGCAGTGATTGATACCAACAGGCATTGATTGTGTTTAACAGACAGGGATTTCTGTCGCTGGCTTCCCTCCCTTTAGGTTTTCAAGTCATTCCTGCCTTTTGTTCAGTCTCTTGCCCCTGTCTCTGTACCGTTAACACCACTTCACTGATCATCTTATTCTCCATAAAGCAGAGAGCATTGGCTGATTGGAAAATAGATCAGTAGCTCAAGGTGGGGGGAAAAAGAAAGGGGAAGGGCCATGAGACTGTGCCCTGAGCTCTGTTTTGTTTGTTTGTACTTCTGCCTTGCGTGTTCTCTCTCTTCCTCTCCATATCTCTATCTTTATTCATATTAGCTGAGACATAGGTATATAGGCATCATATTTTCCCACTTCTCTGATACGATCTGCCAGAACAGAAATGTTCTAGCTGAGAAAGTTCCTGAGAAGCTCGGCACTAATATCGGAGGCAACAGCTTGATACGGCAGCAAAATAAAATTGCTTTTTCTGGGAAGAAACATTCTTCTGCAAAAGAGAGTGCTTGAGCTGATACATCCGGGAGTGAGATTAGATTGTTGTCAGGGGACTTGACATATTTTGTTGATCACAACGAGAGCTTCAACAACCAAGAAAGAGTCCACAGAGGAGCAGCCTGCCCCTGAAGAGCTTTGTGTGCCCTGTGTGTAACTGCTACTGGGACAGAGATGTTCCTCCTGCATCCTTTCAGGTGGAGGGATGTCCGCCTCAGAACAAGAGGTTTGAGGGAGGACGAGCAGATGGACTCGATGAGAGGCTTGTGCTATGCTGCAGAGTGCTCAGTTCCAGTGGGAGTTTCAAGTCTAAGTTCTAGAAGGAGTTTAAGTACCATGATCCAGGGGTTGTTTCAGTTCAAACCCGGAGCAGCAGAAGTCACACAGGAGATAAAGGACTCGGTTCAGAGGACTTGAATGAGGGGGGTATTTTAGCTGGAGCTGAGAGTGCTGGCTTGAAAGGAATCTTCCTTTAGCCAAAGAAAAGCTGAGGAGCCTCACAGTGCTGCTTGTACAAAATCCAATAAGAGATGCAAAAGCTGCTTCTTACAGGGTTTGCTGATTTTGCTGTGAATATTTCACAGAGCTGCAAAGGGTAAAACTCACCTCTTAAATCTAATTCTTAAGGCTGAAAGCCTCTTCACTCTTTACCAACTCTTATGAATCTGAGGGTTAAATGAGCACTGACCTGTCTTCAGTTTGTTTATTGTCAGCTTGGAATAGACCAGTGATTTTCTGTCTTCAGGGTAAGGATGAAGGGAGGGGTATTTTCCCTGTGAATTTAACACACAGTGGAGATTTTCAAGAACAGGAGATAGCAGTATCTTTGCAATACCGTGTTATTGGGATGATGAGACTTCCTCCTACCTCCCAGCTCAAGATCAGCTGAGACCCTAAAGTAGGATCAGTCAGCACTTACCCTAGTTTGTGTACCTGAAAAAAACCCAACTCTGTGAAAGGTCTGAAAGCATTTCTGGGCACAAGCAGCTTGTGCCTAAAACCTCTTCTATAAAAACTACAAAATCAAGTAGGTCTTCATGATAAAATTATATAAAACCACAGAGTGGTTTGTGTTGGAAGGGACCTTAAAGCTCCTCCAGCTCCAACCCCTGCCCCGGGCAGGGACACCTTCCACTAGAGCAGGTTGCTCTAAGCCCCTGTGTCCAACCTGGCCTTGAACACTGCCAGGGATGGGGCAGCCACAGCTTCTCTGGGCACCCTGTGCCAGCACCTCAGCACCCTCACAGGGAATATGTTTTCCTGTCTTTCCTGGTTGCAAAGGGAAGGGTTGGCAGGAGATCCCTGTGGCATTGGCAGAGCTCTGCCTGGCCGCTAGACAGCTTGGAAAAGGGTTGGGAGGTCTGGATGTCTCCATTCATCCAAAGGAGTGAGTTAATGGTGGAATGCGATGACCTGGGGATGGGGATACTTCCACTCTCACAGCGCAGATGGAGGATGAGGACAGGGTTCCAGAATGAGATATTTTCCCCTGGGATCTGAGAAGTCTCCATCCCCTCAGAGCATTATACAAAATGTCTTAGGTTTAAATGCTCTGAATAAAAATCTTGGAGGTGAATTTATTTATGGGAAGTATGTGACCATTTCAGGCTGGAAACAGAGAAACCACCAGCACTGAGACTGCTCCATCTGAAATGTAAAAAAGCCATTAAATATCCTCTTATAACATGGCAGAATAAGCCAGTGAGAACGATGTGTCTCCTGACAGCTCGGGAGGGAAATGGTTCCTCAGGTCAGTGAGCTGTGAAAGACTCGTGTCTCCTCCCATTTAGGTGCTCTGTAAAAATATGGAGTGAATCGAGCACTTTCCAAAGGTCACCCAAAAAATAGGAAAATCGACAAAATCCAGCTGGGATCCTCCCCCTCCTGCCTGGAAAAGATGTAGATGGAAGAGTCAAGGGCAGAGCCCTGCATCTTCTCCTAGGTCAGAGTAGCTGCCCCACTGCTCTTTGCCCTGCTGATTTGTATGTCTTGAAGCTCTAGGTCTGACCCAGAGAAAGGCTGTGGAGCTGCCCATGTTTGGCTCTGCAGGTGAGAGCAGTATGACCACAGATGTCACTGGCACACTGTGAAGTGCTGCATTAACTCGTGTCCTGGAGAAGGACACACACATGTGCATACACATACGTGTGCATGGGCACAGGGATGTGGGCATAGGGGTGGTCTTGACAGTCTTGGGGTGATGGTTGGACTTGATGATCCTAAAAGCCTTTTCCAACCTGGTTGATTCTATGAGATGAACTCTCAGGTACCTCTGCTGGGCTGTTATTTCCCACCCTGACTGATTTATGGGCACAGGCATGTTTGATTTCTCTCTTAATGGGAAGCTGGTCACTCCCTCTACCCACTGCTGTAGTCAAGGAGGAATACGTGGCTGCCCCATCCCTGGCAGTGTTCAAGGCCAGGTTGGACACAGGGGCTTGGAGCAACCTGCTCTAGTGGAAGGTGTCCCTGCCCGTGGCAGAGGTTGGAGCTGGACAAGCTTTAAGGTCCCTTCAACCCAAACCATTCTAGGATTCTATCATTCTGTGCTAAGGGGAGATGGATGTGCAGATTTGCCCTGGGTTGTGTAAGAGGACAGTGAGAAGTCAAGTTTTAGTTTAGTCACATCTCTGCTGTATCCCTTTTCCTGCCCATTTTTGTTGTTTCACTGCATCATTGTGCCATGAAGTCAGAATCATCTGAAGCCTGAATCATCTGAAGCCTCCTCTGCTGTTCATATATACTTAATCTTGCAGCAGGAATTTTCAGGAAAAATCCACAAACTGTTTCTTCTGAGGCATGAAAAGGAAAGAAAATTATCATTAAATTGCTTGGAGTTGTACCAGAATAAGTATCTCGGAGGCTGTGTGAAAAATCCAGGTTTTCAGGTGGATTTGGGAAGCATTTGCAGTCAGTGGACTTAATGTTTGCTAGGATGGGTTGCTAAATACAACTATATGTAACTTAATGGATGTGGCCATGTAGATACCCCAGTGGAAGCTGTGAGAATTGTTTTCTCTCTTACAAAACTAATTTCATTCATCTTTTTCTTAGTCAACAAACTCTGCTATTAATATTAACCAATACAAGCCTGGGAGCTCATCTATTTAGTATAGAGACGATCAGAAGAAAATGGTACTGTTCATCATCTTTCAAAGGGGACCAGATGCTCCCAAACTCAGCAACTGAGAGCATATACTTGTGCTTTTGGTTTTAAATTATTACATGTGATTTTAGAGCAATTTGTGGTATAATTAGAACTGGTTAATTAATGTGTGACTTGCTTTCAACATCCAACTGCTTTGGACTTGGAAACTGGGTGCTGTTTAGGTGGGCTGTTTGCCCACCTAACATCCTTAGGTACCAGAGTGAAATCAAGTGCTCCAGGCAGTCCCTGTACAGACCTGTGGGGCTGTGAAGAAAGCTGGCCACATTTCTGGTAGCTTCTAATCCTTCCATGTAGTTTCTGGGTAAAACCTGCTCAGGTAGTATGAGTTTTCTCCCTCTTCACATAGGAAGTACGTACATAAAGGCTGTCCTTGCATTACTGGAGATGGTAATGCTGGGTTTTGTTCTAGCAATAACCCTCATGGGCAGAGGTTGAGACCTTCACTGGTAATTCAAGAAGAAGCTGCTGTAAAGTTCCTTTCTACGTGATTTAATGTGAGTGATGTTTTCTTGTTTACTTAATGCAATAATACGTGTCTGTTCTGCAGCTCCATATGAACATTGTCAGCCTGATCTGACCGAAGACCCAGTTCAAGCCCTCATGGCTAGTTTGGGCTGCATGGTAAAGCCAGACCATAGTCACAGAGTCATATATTCAGTTCACACCCTCTTTCCCCTCAAAATAGGGTTAAATGGGATAACCAGGGTTAAGGATAAAGCAGACTCTGGGATTCTAGCAACTTCATGTAATGTCCCTAATGGAAAGCTTGTCAGATGTCTCATTAGGCATGCAAGCCTCGAGATTAGTAACAATGCAATTATATTAATCCACATCTTAACATAAGCAGCAAAATGTGGCAACTTTCTGGTCTTTATAAGAGAATTTATTTCACTCTGGGAAGCCTTTTTAATGCTCTTATTGAAAACTGACGTGCCCAGTCCGAAACTAGCTCTGGCTTAACCGTGAGCTTCAGTGCCAGACTTTCAGCATTGACAACAGACTAGAACAACCCAGCCTCAGTGTTTCCTTAAATTTGGGTCTTCACCTTTCACCACCTCCCTTTTCCCTCAGCAAATAAAATGTGTAACTTTAGTAACCAGCTGCTCACAAGAGAGAATGAATATTGAGGATATTTCTCCACTCATCGTTTGCTCAGCAATTAGGAGTGATGAATAAAGCCGGAGAAGTCGCATCTTGTCTCCATACATCTCCCTTGCCTCTGTAAACTGCTTGAATCAAATCATCTGTTAGCAAATTGTTGGGACATTTACCAGAGCAGCAGATGTAGCTGGGATGGAGCTACAAGAGTCATCAGCAGGTGCAGCCCATCTTCTCATTCCTAAATGCCATCTTCTCACTCCTAAATGTTCGACTTTACAATGCACTAAGATGCTCCAACTCTAACACAGGTGTGTGTTCCCTGTGTGCCTGGGAATGCGTTGGGAAGCGGCTGGAATCTTTGTGACTGCTGGTTCTGGCATGGCTAACTCCTGCTAGCCCATAGGGACTACATCTAACTTACACAGACCCATAGAGTTACATGCCCAAAAGAGAAATGCAGTCAGTGCTGTTGTGTTTTGGGTGGTCTCCTGTTTTTACCTGTGCACTTGGGCTCCCTGTACAATGAACAGGGAAAATCAAGTACTTGAGAACCCCCAGGCAGAAGGAATGCCACTGTGTGTGGCTGTGGGGAAGATCTTGGGAGGTTTGGATGCTGTTCTGATTTTGTGGCTGTGTGCATACCCAGCACCATCAGTGTGTGACAGCTGCAGAACCTCACTGATGGAGGTTAAACTGCTGTGTGAGATTAGGCAAGGCTGGGGAAGAGTTCGGAGGACTTACTTTGGGGTTTAGCACCTTGTGTGGCAAGGACAGATGTGAGATAGCAGCAGCTTGAATGTCTGCAGCTCAAGTGGCCCCTGTGGGGTCTCTTTGCAAGAAGAAAGCTTGGGCACATAGAGGAAGATACTCACATAGCTGCTTTCAGCTGTAGACTTCTGAACAAGGAGATGAGTGGCCTCAGTTCCACTGTCTGGGATGTTCCTACACAGAGAGGAACTGCCAGGGTTAGATCAGATACAGCCACTTCAATTTCTGTGGCTTCTGCCCAGCTCCAGCGGAGTTCACTGCATGGACATCTGTCAGATGAGGGTTTAGGTATTTAATTGAGGGACAGTGCCAGAGATCAGGTCAGTTTGCCAATCACCTGATCCAGGCCACCCTCTGGAAATAGCTGTCTGTATCCATTGGTGACAGAGGGCATATTGGGCAACCGTGTTCCCAACTTAATCTTAAATAGATTACATGGAATAAATCCAGACACCTGCATTTTTGGCTCCTGCCCAGCCATGAATGCTTTCTTTCACCCATCGTTCTGTCCATCTTGCTGCTTGAATGCATCGTCTGTGTGTATCAGAATACCCATTAGCTGCTCTAACATTGACAGTGATGTTCTTTAGATAGTAAAGGGAGAGAGAAATTTATCTCATTGAGCTTCAGCTGTTAATCATCAAATCCAGCCTCCTCGTTCATCCTTCATTGGCTGTGGTGTGATGCTGGTTCTGAGGTAGGTGTATGATTTAGGCAGGATCATGATTTGGGTGCTGGAGAGGGACTCTTCATCAGGGACTGGAGTGATAGGACAAGGGGTGATGGGTTCAAACTGAAACAGGGGAAGTTCAGGTTAGATCTAAGGCAGAAGCTCTTCCCTGTGAGGATGCTGAGGCGCTGGCACAGGGTGCCCAGAGAAGCTGTGGCTGCCCCATCCCTGGCAGTGTCCAAGGCCAGGTTGGACACAGGGGCTTGGAGCAACCTGCTCTAGTGGAAGGTGTCCCTGCCCGTGGCAGGGGTTGGAGCTGGAGGAGCTTTAAGGTCCTTTCCAACCCAAACCATTCCCTGATTCTATGGTTCTATCAGGCACCCTCCATGAAGCACCCCTCCGCCTGCACCAGCACCAAGAGCTGGCTTGACTGGAGATCAGACGTTTTAACTTCCAAGCCAACAACCTGAGTGCAAGAAAACCACCCTCTGCCTCTGAGATTGCAGATGATCATTTTGTTGTATCTCGCCTCACACAGCAGGACTTTAGTACATGAGTCAAACTCCTGTATCTTAACATAATACAAATGATAGCAATAACATAATTACACTAACCTCCAGCAATGGCTTGTAACACAGCAGGCATGCACATCCTGCCTGCATCCTGGGGTTCATTAAGCCATGCAGTTAAACCTTTTTTTTCCCTCTTCTTCCTTTGAGATTGCACAAGGTTAATTTTAAAGTAGCCAACAAGATGATCAAAAATGGGGTTATAAAGTAGTCCTGAAGCAAAAGGTCCAGCTCTTTTCCTTCAGCCCATGCTGTAAGCGAGCCTGCTTGTTCCCAGAGAAAATACCACCACTACAGCCTTAACTTCCCAAGTTGCAAATGTCAGTGGTGTAACAACTGAATTGAACATGGGGAGATGTTGAACAGCAGGTTACTGCAAGTTCAGCTCAGAAAGAAACCCTTCACTGCTATTAACAACTTTACTGTTCCGTGAAAGAGGAAGAAGAATAGGGATCAAATAGTCATTATGTGAATTGGCCAGCAAAGACAGGGCTGGAGCCCAGGCAGTTTTTAGTAGGGCAGTTATCTATTTAAAGTAAGTTGAATTATCTCAGGATAATTGAAATCCAGTGTTCATCCATTACTTCCCCTTTTGAGGCTGAAATGATTATATCCACAGCTCTGCCTCAGATTTATTTGGTGACCCCGGAGACCTTCAGCTTTCCTATCTCTAATAGGTCACAGGATTATTTTCCATCAAATTAGAACATATGTAGTCACAGGTTCTTCAAACGCAATGGGCTTGGCTGTGTGGCAGCTGGAGGCAAAGCTATTGCCTCACTCTTATCTGGGCTATTTATATTCAGCTCGGCAACTTAACACTCTTTTCTTTTATAGGTGTTGCTCTGCTTACCAGGAAAAAAACTGTCCTCTTTGCTGGGAATATTGGATTTCTTTTCCAACACGAGACACCAACACAAGGGGCTTCCTGTAAACCTGTGCAGTGTTGCAGTGAGTGTTATTAATCGCTTGGAAATAAGGTAAGGAGGTTCTTACACTGTCCACAACTATCACTAGAAGATGGTTTTCTTCTAATGAGAGATCTGAAAGCAGTTAGCATTTGATTTAGGCCACAACAGCCAATTTATGCAATAAACTGCATTCGACTTTTATTGCCACCTCTTAAAAGGGAGCAATTAAGGAAGAGAAAGAAAATCAGGTCATATCCCGATCAAGCGCAGCTGTAGAATCGACACATTTCCCTGCAAAGCAAGCTGTGGTAGGGATTATGGAGTGTTCTACTTTGGTCCCAGGGACAGCATCCACAACCACCTGCATCAGTGGCACGAAACACAAGTTTGTCTTTGCATTACTTAGGTAATCTTATTTTTTGTGGTAGGATGAACATTCAAGGTACAGCTTTTTGTGACCAGTGTATCTTTAGAGAGTCTTAAGTATGTGCTAAGGTGGAAAAGTTCTGCAGCCATTCCAGCAAGATTTTGGGGATTGCAGCAAGGAGCTTTTAGGATATAGGACCATAGATTCACAGAGTGGTTTGGGTTGGAAGCTCATCCAGCTCCAACCCCCTGACATGGGCAGGGACACCTTCCACTACAGCAGGTTGCTCCAAGTCCCATCCAACCTGAATATCCAAACCATATGGGGTTTTTAGTGAAGGAAGCCCTCACAAACTCATAGCAGAGCTACCTCGATGTTCAGTTCCACCAAACAAGCATTGCTGCTGATGGGATGAACTGTACTTCCACCAGCGGAGGGCTCTTTGGGGTGAGGTGGGAGGGCACAGTGGGTCCCAGCACAGGGGCAGATGTGAAATTGTCCATGACTCCCTCAGAATGCCGGGCTGGAAGTGGCACTGATGGGCTGTGATTTATGGTGACACTAGCGTGGAGACCATTCAGTGAGTATGTACATCGGCGTCAATTTGTCTCACACAGCTCATGGAGAGGGAGGGGAAACACTTTTAAAAATGAATAGAGAGTGAGATTTCTCTTCATTTTATTACAAGAGCTTGTGCTATCAAGGGAATCTGTCATTTGGGTCATCTCTCCTTGTCAGTCCTGCAGCAGCGCAGCTGGAGAGAGGAAGTGAGAGCATGTGTATGAGCTGAACTACTGCTGAGGGTGTCTCACATGGGTTGTAGCTTATTCTGGGGGATTTTAAAGTTTGGTTTGTTTTTTTTTCCTGGAAGGGAAAGTAGCTAAAATACTTTATTTGAATTTATGCTGATGGAGATATTCTTTGGGCAAGACTATCACTGACTCTGGTAACTCCACAGAGTCTGGCACAACAGCAACTTACTAAACACCACAGTAGGACCTCATTAGCTGCTGGACCTTAGCAGCCCGTGGTATGCAGCAGTCTGGAGAACAGTCAATTACTCACAAGTTCCTCTAGAGATGATGAGGAAAATCTGAGCATTTTGTCTGCAGCACCAGGGTATTTCCTCAGCAGCCTTCGAAGTTATGAACTATTATTACTTTTGCTTCCTTTAGGGATAAAAGACACAGAGATTACATATATCTGTAGACTGTGTTAGGCCTAAGCTTGAGCTCATCCTCAGCTCAAAATATATCCAGCAACTAGAGGATATGGGTATATGCCTGCCATGTTTTCATAGGATTTATAGCATCATCACGGAATGGTTTGGGTTGGAAGGGACCTAAATTAAAGCTCGTCTAGCCCCTGCCTTGTTTGACACTGGCAAAGGGAGAACATGCAGCCTTGATCCGGAAAACAGCCAGCATTTGGCTGAGTTGTGGGATCGGGAATGAACCCAGCTGGGACACACCGGGGTTAACTTGCTGCAGTCAGCAAAGCTCCTTGCCCCTGCTTGCCTGACAGGCTTGAATGTAATCCATGTCAAGAGGTTTGGCCAAGAGTGGCTGAGCTTCATCATTTCTGAACACTTAGCAGCTACTTCAGGAGCACTTTGTGCAGGAGCAAAAGTCAGGAGTCATTAAGTTTCCCATTAGATCTCAAGGAGACCAGCAAATCACTGGGGCAAAAGGAGACGTAGCACATGATTTCGGGGGGGGGGGGGGGGGGGGGGGGGGCGGAGGCGGGTCCCGGCGCTGCCACATTGGGGTGGTTGTAGGTTGGTTTTGGGGTTTTGTTTTAGGGGGTTTTTTTATATAAGATTTATTAGGGACCCTAAAATTCCAGACAAAAAGTTTCTTTTCCTATTATTACACAAGACAGCTACAGGTTAATCCTTGTGGGGTTTCAGGCTCCTCTGTTGATTGCTCCAGCTTTCAAGAATCTTTCTGTTTATGGAAAACTTGTGAAAATCAGATAGAAGTGATAAGTGGTGCAAAACGTCTGTGTCTCCCTCTGTTCTCTCAAATACTTCATCCACCTTCCCTAACGTGTTTCTCCCTGTCCTTCTGCATCTCCTATTTCTGTACAACACGGAAGTGAAGAGTAAAAAAAGGGTTGAAGTGTTGTAACTCCCAAATGATTCTCCAAAGGGGATTTAAGCTCCTCTCCCTGCCCTCGGGCTTGCTGGCTGTGTGACACTATTGACACACCAGTGTCACAGCTCACCCGGTGACCTGCACATTGGAGGCACAAACCCCAAGTCTCCTGAGCTGGACAGGCAAAGCCCAAGTCAGACTTTTCACTGTGATGAAGCGCATCAAAACAGACTTTCAATGCAGAATAAAGGGAAAAGCTGGTTTGATTTGGGGGATATTTTTGCTATTGATCTGGGGTAATAAAAAGAAAAGGATATTTTAGGGGCTTGTGTCGCTATAGTAGCGACATCCACATTGCACCACCGGTTCTCTAGAGACACTTCTTCAGCACAGGCTTTGCTGGAGTATTTCTGTACTTCACCATGGAGTTCACTGTGCCCAGGTCTCATCCAACGAGTGTGCCCAGCTTTGCAAGGCAGATTTCCTCCAGAACTCCAGCGGTCTGTGGAATTCAGAAGGCAATTATTTTGATGTGTAAATGAAACGATGGGAGGGAAGAGGTATCAGTTTTGAAATGCAGTCAAGGCCAAAGATAAAAAAGCTTTCTCATCTCCTCTCCCATAATTGTTTTTTAAACGCTGCCTTTGGCATGGGATACATGACTGTTTCCTTAGCTAACTGCAGGAAAAAAACCTCTTGTACCATTAGCCCCAAGCCTGGGAAAAAGGTCATGTAATTCGCTTCTGCAATGGCAAGAAAATGGTGGTAAAATCTCTATTGAGTGCACTTAATGGCTCAACAGATTATTAGTGAGATACGGAGCTTTTCAAATGTAATTCCCTAGGTTTAAATCCAAGCCCTGTCAGCAGCTGAAGAAAGACCTAAGGAAAATGAGTTGATGTTCTCAGCCCAGCTGCTGGAAGAGGAAAAGCTGCACAACAGTTGGCACTGAGGAGCACTAGGATTGGCCCTCTGCTCTGGAATACCACTGCCAGAATGGGCTAAGGAGAAGGGAGCTGTGGAGGTGGGATTAGGGTCTGCAGAGGGGATGAAGGACCAGCTGCACTCTGATCCACACCCCCAGCCTGTTCCATCTGGGTGTCCCATCCGACCTCCATGGCTCAGTCAGTCCTGAATCAGGGCAGAGAGCACAAGGAGATCCAAAACCTTGCGGTTCCAATGGATTGAGAAAGGGCGGTCCCACTGTGCCCCACTGCAGCACTGGTTCTCAGTGGTCTGTCCCACCAGCTCTGCCTCTGCTGCTAAAAGAAGCAAAGACAGACCTTGGTGCATGGCTAATCCAGAGCTTTCCTCTCTCCAAAATCCCCTGGCAAGGAGAGAGGTATCAAACTGATCTCAGTCACACCAGAACAGGCTGGTGTGGGTTAGGCATGCACCTAATTGGCTGCTCTTATCCTGTGCTGATAGTTCCTTTCTTTGGAGTCTTTTCTAGTAATCATTATCTGTAAGACAAATCATAATCAAAATCTCCTCTAAAAGCTGCTACAGCATTTACACAGTTGTGAGAGTGGGCAGCCAGCTACCGAGAGACCTCAGCCTCTGCAGTCATACAAATGAGTGTCCGATCTCTTCTTTCCCCATTAATCTTCTTTAATCCACTGAGGCCTTGTAGGATTTCCCATTAGTGGTCTTTCAATAACTGCTTCATTTCCAAGGAGGCACAAGGCTCAGCCTCACTGGCAGTGCAAGCTATGGCACTGGATCACTGGACAGGGATTGCATTCCAGATGATGGGAGAAATGGGAACAATTGTCAGGTGAAGGGAAATACCTTGCTGGCAAAGGCATATAAATGCCATTCAGCTCACAAAAGTTAAACCAAGGTTCTGGGAAGCGCTGGGATTTGTTTCTAAACCACAATGCTCAACATTTGCAGGTTCTTCCTACTTGACCTTTATTTTGTGAAGCTTTATGCAGCAGGCACTTCATCCTACTTAACTGAAGCCATCTAGAAGTGAAGTATCTACCTTAATCCCTTTATAGACTGTAGAAAGAAACAAGCACAGCCTGATACACCTACCTTGGAAATGCATCCTGTCTTAGAGGGAAGATGAGCAGACAGGACTCCTGCTGACTGTGTCAGGTGCTCAGGTTTGAAGTTAATCCTACAGTGACACTGGGTTTTTATTGTATTAGTTAAGTCCAACCAGCTCTGATGCTGGAAAGAAATTTCCCTCAGAGCTGTTTTCAAGGCAAGCAGCAATATTAGACATGTCTAAGTTACTCTGAAGTTGTCTGTTTATGTACAAGGCTGCAGCAACACGAGAGAAGGAGATTCAACAGCAACAGATCTGCTCAGGTATCTCTCATTGCAGTTTGATTCTGTTCAGCTGCAGTCTGGATTCCTGTGCTTTTTAGGACTGTGTTGGTAAAAGCCAGTAACAAACCCAAAAGGGCTCTTGGAGTGGGTAGGAAAATTGAATAAAGGTCTTCCAGGGGTTTTGCGTTTGCCTCAATCCAGACCTGGACTCATCTGTAAAGAAAAGCATAGCTCTTCTGTCAGTGCAGTCTGTTCTCTGGTCCTCTGGGGTATTGTCCCACTCTGGAAAGTATTAAAAATACATAAATACACAGGCTGTAATATTGATATTTTGGGAGGAACCCTGGGAAGTCCGAGGGGCTCAATCCTGGCTGTGAACAAAGCATGGGCTGAGCTCCAAGGGTGTAGGAGACCCAGAATGGGCCTGCAAGCCCTGGTGTGATGTGCTGGGGAGGTTGGGATGTGAGCTGAATGTTTGGTTTAGCAGATTTGAAAGCTAATGGGATTCAGAAGTTAGATCCAAGACAGCATGCAGCTACCCAGCCATGAAGAACGGAGCAGGGCTCAGTTAGTACCATAATAGCATCTTAAAGGAAAAGAAAGGAGAAACAAAAAAGCCCTAGAAGGAAAGAATGTCTTTTGTTTGCATTGTGATGAAGGGAATGCTGTTGTCACAGAGAGCTGGGTTGTCTGTGCTCTCTCTAAGCCTCGGTTCTTCTTTCTCCAGCATTTTGTGATGTCTGTTCAGACTGAAAGATCTTGAGGGCAGAGTTGGTCAATTAGAGGGATTCGGAGGAGGGCAATGGCACCCTGATCTTGCTGGGAGCATGCAGATGGCACAGCAGTTGATTCCATCAGGTATTTATGTTGCTCCCTCTCAACCTCTGCTTCTGGAGATTGACAGAATCCCAGTCTGGTTTGGGTTGGAAGGGACCTTAAAGCTCCTCCAGCTCCAACCCCTGCCACGGTCAGGGACACCTTCCACTAGAGCAGGTTGCTCCAAGCCCCTGTGTCCAACCTGGCCTTGAGCACTGCCAGGGATGGGGCAGCCACAGCTTCTCTGGGCACCCTGTGCCAGTGCCTCAGCACCCTCACAGGGAAGAGCTTCTGCCTTAGATCCAACAGAGCACAGCAGAGGGGGAGAATCCCCTCCCTCGACCTGATGCCCACGCTCTGGAGATGCAGCCCAGCACACGGGAGGGTTGTGGGCTGTGACCACATGCCGCTGACCCAGAAAGTCAACTGCATCCTGGGCTGCATCAGAAGGATGTGAGATCCGGGTGTTGCTGGGGTTTGTACCAGCTTCCTCAGCCATTTTTCCTGGGAATGTCTCTTTGCTTCCCTCTGAGCTGTGTCCCAGCCACCAGCGAGGAAATGACCCCTCCAGCACTGCCTTCATCTCATGGGGAGTGATTAATTCTAAAAGCTGCAAGTTATGCCCAGGGGAGGTTTACAGGGAGCATTTTCTGTAATTAAAAATAATGCCTGGGCAACCGCCTGTGGGTTCTGTGACAAAAAGTCCTATTCCCTGTCTCAGCGTGTGCGAGCCAGGACTGTAAAGGGAAAGTATTAACAGTCAAAGGATTGAGGGACTGGGAGGTGCTTTGGTTGCTGGTTCACTTTCTAGTAGCAATTATCTGCATCTGCTTTCACCAGTTGCACACTCAGGTATATTTGGGCAAAGGGACTTTCCTAAGGAACTGAATACATGAAGGTGTCTGGGCAAAACCAGGAGATGAAGCTGGTTCTTGAGCATCAAGTAGTCGTCTTGGCACTTAGAGCATGCTTCTGCGTGCTGCAGAGTATCAGGTCTGATTCTTACCATCTGGACCAATAATCAAAGCTTCATTAGAAACCCAGATTTGTTGTGAATTAGAACATGTAATTAGAAAATGTGTCTCCTAATTGAGTCCCTTTGATGTAAGCTTCAAGACGTGATGCTGATCCCACACCGAAAGGGGCTTGAATGCCTTTTATTTATATAGATTTCCCTCCCCCCCCTTATTGTTATTTGCAGCTCAAACTCTTTGCTGATCAGAAACACTCAGAAATTCATCTCGCAACGAGCAGTGTCACTTGGGTTATTTATAACCCCAATGCTGGCACAAAATGCCATTCAGCAAATTCCTTTTTTTAGGTTGCTTCTTCCCTCCCTCCCCCCGATTTTTCCCTTTCCTTTATATTTCCAACTACAAAACAAGAAGTTGCTATTTTCATTGGCGCAGGGATGTTCAAAGCAAGCCAAGTGCTGGTGATGCAGTAGGTGGCACTCCTCCCTCTCGCTCCATGGCATGAGCGAGAAGGATCTTGCTTTCCTGAAGGTGCTACCTCTCACCAGCAACAGGAAACAGGCTCCTTGAACTCAAACACACCCCCAGCCTCCCAGAGCACCCACCCCAAGGTGTAAAACTCAACACCACAGCTCATTTCCAACTGCACTAATCTCAGTTTAGTTAGCGCTGGTCACCTTTTCTTATGGTCTTAGGAAGGTACCACATGATCTTCCCTGGTGGGAAGTGGCTGCCACTGTGCTCTGGCTCTGCACAGGGGCAGCTGAGAGGACTATTTCTGTTTCTGCAACATGGTTTTTGAGTTTCCTGAGCAAGGGAGCGCTGCAGACATATAAAATCCTGTTACCCTTATATAAGCCGACGGAATTAATTAAATAAATGCATAAAAATAACCTCTCAGGAAAAACAGAACAGCTCACATATAACTTAATTTCCTGCCACTCTCTAAAGTCTGCTACAGCACAAAGCCAGGTCTTTCTAATGCTTTTTACCTTGGAGAAAATCGCTTCAGATAGAGAAGCAGCAGCAAGTTTAACCCCTAAAACTCTGGTCTCTCTTCGTGTTAGGGTGACAGCTTCCTTCTCTGCATTTGTAAGAGCTGTCAAATAGAAAGGAATGTGGATAGAAACAGAAGGAGCCTCAGCCTCCAAGGGTGCAGGGTCCTGCACTCCCTGCAAGATGTCCTGCATTGTACAGGATGCAGCAAGAAGCTTCAAGGGACCAACATTGACTGTCACAGCCTCTGCTTATCCAGGACATGAAAGGACCAGAGCATGCTCAGAAGCAGCCCTTGGAGGGTGAGGGCAGCGCTGCCAATGTCCTGGGATCATCGTGCTCCATCCCAGCATCACTTACACTGCTTGAGGGGAATGAGTCTTGTGTTAGAGTAAATTAATGAGGAATCAGACCCAAAAAGTTTTCCCAAAGAGAAACTGGATCAACAGGATGGATTAACCACGGAACCCTGCCTGCTTCCGGCAGGTTTAGCTCCCTGGCAAAGGCCTGGGACTGCTGCATGGCACTGAGCAGCAGCAGTGAGAGCAGACCAGTATGATGATCCTAACTTGCTGGTAGTTCCCACTGCAGAAAATAGGGTTCAAGGAGCTCTCCCTCCTCTCCAGGTGAAAGACAGTTGTTTTCCTGGATGCTGAACCATCCTTGGAGATGCTGAACATCTCCAGCCCTATAGTGGGTATCTTGGTTGTCCCAGCTTGGAGGGAGCAGAGCTGAAATGCTGAAACTGCTCTGCAGATGCCACAGGAACAGAAAACACCTCTGTGGTCCTGCTCACTGGGGAAGTCAGGCAAAGCCCAGCTTAGCTTCCTAGACTGCAGGAATGGATGTGGATTTAGGTCTTAATGAAGCAAATGCTCATGGCTGCAAACCCCACTGTGACTACAGCCTGTATGCTGTAATCAGGAAAAATGCATATTGCTACAGACACAAGAGCATGGCAGATGAGTTTAGTGTTCCTAATAAGAAAATCTAATTCCCCTAATCTGTATGAAACACTAAAAGCTACATGCTACCGATTATTTGCCTCTAGTTTTAATTTACAACAATCAGTTTTAATGGATGAAATTAATTCTGAGTTTAATTTTGTTGGCTGTATGCTTACAATCCCATTTTTTTTCGCATCTCCCCTTTTCCTGGTGCTGGGAATGAGCTGTATTTAGCTTCAGTGGTGCTAGTTGAGATGGAACATTGGTCCTAAGAGTTGATTGTTCATCACAAGCTGTGGTGTAATTCCCTGTTTGCTGTGGCTTCAGTGTGGGTTTTAGTCTCATCTGTACCTTCCTGTTTTCATCATCTACTCTGGTTTCTCTTTTCCTTTGGAGAAGCCCATGGGATTACCCTAATTTACACTTGTTTAACTGTGCTTTGAGACTCTAGGACTGGTCAGAAACCCTGTGTACACAGAGGTGTGCCTTTAAACGTCTTTCACTGCAGATGAGGGTGGGCACGGTGAGGACCATGTTATGGTGCTGGTCACAGGGAAGGAGCTGGGGCAACAGCAGAGCCTGCACAGTTATGGGTGTTTTGTGCACCAGTAAGAAAGCTCAAAAGCTGTTTGAGAATCACAGTAGTTGTAGAGAGCAATAAGGTCCCCCCTGAGCCTTCTCTTCTCCAGACTAAACCCCCCAGGTCCCTCAGCCCTTCCCCATCACACTTGTGCTCCAGGCCCTGCTCCAGCTCCATTCCCTTCTCTGGCCCCGCTCCAGCACCTCAATGTCTCTCTTGAAGTGAGATGCTACAGTGCAAGAGATACTGTTGTAGTGAGAAGATGGTGTATCAAGAGTGGTGGAATTACCCTCTGGGTTCTAAGTTCTTGTGCTGTGTAGATCCTTGACAGCCTCTCCCTAACTACCCTCAGCAGTTCCCTGTGGCAGTGGTAGATGTGAGCATGGCAGAACGCTCAGCCTGAGCCTGCCAGCATCAAGAGAA